>NW_008794448.1:2564192-2583218 GCF_000699145.1 Aptenodytes forsteri
TCAAAGGAAACTATAAAATACAATATTGGAGATCTCACAATGACATGAAAGTTGCTGTCAAAATTAGATTGTAATTGAACTTTTTGTTTTCTTTCTAAAACAGGCACCAGTTTCTTCCAGATTGCTTTCCAGGACAGCCATGATCAGTAAGGTCAAATAACATGTAAGTACAGGAATAATAGTATTTGAATCAATACTACATTTAGGATCAGCTAAACAATACCATTAAAAACAAATTAATGATGTGAAAGAACTATATCCAGAGTTACTGCTGCATCAATGAATACTGTGTTTTAAACATTTCTGTAGTGCTAATTCACATTCACCACTGTTGTCAAAGGAATTAATGCTGATTTGCATCATCTAAGAATCTGGGGGTTTTTGCTGTGGAAATAGAATTATAACATTGGAAATATAGAATGCCATAGTGTTATTTCCAGTACCCAACCAACAATCTTCTTTTTCCTAATAGTCATTGGAAATTACATTAACTGAAAAAAAGCTGACATAAAGAGGAGTACTGGATTAATAACAGATTAATGACTAACCTATGTAGATTTACACTTTGTTGTTGTTGGAATCACTTACAAACCCTTCCACATCTACATCATGCTTGAATGTAGAAGGATGGGTATGGCCACTCTAAAGCAAGGCTTAAGGTGTTATTGTGAACCTCACAATATTTATTATAAGTAAAACCTCAACCATGTGTATGGAAACATGCAAAACCAAACATGTTAAAATATTATACAGAGAAGTTAAAAATAACACCAATAATGTTTCAGTCCTACTAGGAATGTTCTGAGTTTCACTCAGGAAGAATACTGAGGGGGACTTGATTACTGCCATATCTGATGAGATATAGAAGAACCAGGATCAAGAATACAAAAAAAGGTAATGGAAAGGGTAGGAAGGAGAAAATCCTTCACATTTGCATAGAAGGAAAAAGAATGATCATATGTCAATGATAACCAAAGAAAAAAAAAGGGATATAATGCAGGTGTCCTAAAATATGAAAAAGTAAACACAGAAAAGCCAGATATATGCCCTGTCAAATCTTACTTTACAAGTGCCTTCCTAAAAGTAACTGATGAAATGAGCTGGTCAAATCACATTAATTTTATGGCAAACAATGAATTTATTGTCTATGTTTCAGATTAATTAACATTAGAAAGGTAGAGAAGATGCTCTGAATTATTCTGAAGTCATACATGGTGGTCTCAAACTTTTCTCGTACTGCAGATGATGTGAAGCCTCTAATGCAATAAGGCTGAAATAGCATTGCTTGTTTCTTGAGAATATTCTCAGGGAAAAGCAGACATTTCCTGCAACAAATTCCTGGTATCAATTAGACTGCTAAGGAGTTATTGAAACGAACTACAGATCAGGTTTCACTAACATGGAAGGAAGGGCAAGACACACCTTCAGTATGGCACTAAAATGGCTAGTAGCTATCCAGATAGGTCTACTTAGTGATAACAATCATAGAAAGGAAAGGCATAGAGCCATGTGTTGCTTCAGCTAGATTATGGTTAGCACTTGATCTAACTAGGTTAAAGCTAGCTTAGGTATCTCGCTAGCAGACTGATGGCAATGCAGACATGCTCTCCATTTTGTATCTTTGCATGGTTCCAGTTCACATTTTTAACATAACTAAAGAACCAGTCTTTTCTTTATAGATTATGTGCAGTTAGGTGTAACTCTCCCTGCACCTAATTACCTATTTTATCCATCTTGGATAAAATGCATGACTCTTTACTCTTAGGAAAATAAAATTATTATTTTATCTATCCTGGATAAAATACTCTAAAAATAAGTAACATGAAACCCAAATTTCAGTGAAAATATATTTCACTTCCTCGTTTAGGAAATTAATTTGAAAATAAAAGAAATAAGAAAATGGAAAGATCAGTCTAAATATCCACTAACGGGACTTTAGTAATGGAGGATAAATAGAAGAAAGCTGCATATCAATGAATTGAAGAAACTCACTCAGAAAAAGATCACAGATAAAATGAGAGAATGAGAGATTCTCTCAGCTTCACTATGTAGCAAATAAGCTGAACTCACGAAGAAAACAAGCACTTTTCATTTATTCAAAAATATTTATTTGAAAAATGTTGAACTTGAAAAATATTTCATCCAGAGATCTCAACACACTTTTTAAAAACTAATTTAAAAAACTAAGCAGCACATTCAAATGTACCTATGAGGATGATAAAAAATATTATTTTATTCTGACAAAAAAATTGAGATATGCTTGAGACACCTGGGAATAGCCTGAGTCTCTTGATTTCCAGGTTTCTCTGTTAACCGTGAGGCCATTCTCAAAATGTCAGTCTATATACCAGTTGGAGCTGGCATCTGAAATGATGGTAACAGATGGTGAGTGTGGTCATTTTTATTCGGTTCTGAGTGCAATACATTCTAAAGGTATTTTATAGAAGATGTCTCTGCTCTGGTCACGTGTGAAAGCTAAGAACTAAGACAGAATAAACATATCCAAAATGGTTAAAAAAATTCTGAGTACAGCTAGACTTAAAAAAAAAAGATGGAAAAGGGTGATTAACACGTCCCTTTTAAAGATCCTCCCTCCCAAACCAAGGATATTTTTAGGAAAGATATTCTTTAAGGCATTTACTACTAATTAAATATTCTTGTTGATCTTAAGGAATCATTTTTCTTTCTAAGAGAAATTTATTTGCCTAAACTTGAGATTCCTCATTCAAATGATAAGTGCAATGGAGTAAGGGGAAAACAACTGAAGAGACATCAGCTACTGTTGACAGTGGTCACTGATAGAACAGCTACATTTGACATTGTGAATAAGCTGTACATGCACACATTAGCAGAACAGAATTAATAATTGTTACATTTATAAAGTCCCTAAACCAGTATATATTTACTAAGCCAACTACAAGGTAGTGTCAAACTAGGGATGGCTGGGACAGTAAGGAGCGTCATATTCTAGGGATGGAAAGGATTTCATTCCTTTCCTTTCCTAATATGCTCATTTCAGTTGTTGATATTTGGAAGGGTATACATGTGTTGGTGAATAGAGAATATATGACAATGACTTCTGTGTTTCACTCTAGCTATCATAATTTTCTCCATATTGGGTGCCAAACATCAAAGACTAATTTTGTTCTACTTCATTTGTTTGTTGATACTCTGCCGCGATTTTAGGCAGAAAGTTCTGCCAAACTTTCTTATAGAGTTAGAAATCAGGTTAGAATATAGAGTGAGAATGTTCAGATTAATCTTCTGTGTAGTCAGGAGTCCAGCTTTTTTCCATTCTTCTTTCACAGCATATGCAAGATCTACTAAAAAAAATCCTTCTCAGTCTTTTGTTTGCAAGTTTGGTCAATTTAATATCCTTATGTGAAGTATTTTTGTCATAGCACTCTTTGATGCATCATCTTTTCTGTTTCAAAACATTTAGTTATTAATAGCATAATTGAGATAAAAACTTCACAACTACTTCAGGCTTTTATATATAGAAAACAGAATAAACAAATATTGCCTTTGTATATGTTGCTCACCTATGGAAAAAATGTGCAAAAATATTTAGGAAACATGAAAAAGTGTAAGCAATTTTGGGTTTTAGAGTTGCAGGAATTTAGGTGAATAAGCAGGTAAAAAGAATTAACCAGATGATAAAAAATTCTAGGAGTTTACAACCTGGGTAAAATCAAGCTAATATAATCCTGGTAAGTGGTTATCACAATAACAACCAAAAATAAAAGCAAGCACTGCTAAATATACATTAGAAATATTTGTGAGGCAACTTTTTCAGTTGTCTGTCTTACTAAGCACAGTGATAACAGGCAACAGCTGCTGCAAACTTATATGTTGAAGTCACTCAGAAATGTTGACAAGTCACAAAAAAGACTGGCATAGAATCTGGTCAGATTACAAGTGGGATTTACGTGGGGCATTTCACTCTATGTAAGTAATAAATAATAATTACTCACTTTTATTAATTTCTATTTCAAATGATCTTTGTAATTTTTATCAAGTCCACTAGATGTGATGCACAAGTCATGTACATCTTTTTTTTTTGGATAAAATTATCTGCCTTTTCTGTCCTCATCCTTTTCTTTTTCCCCCACGGAGTAAACTGCCCACATGGAAATACTCTGTATAGTTTCTGGATCACATTTATCATCAGAGTTTAGTTAAACTAAAACACAGCAATACTTTCTTTTAGGAAAATTTTAAATGGTAACCAGGAAAAAAAGAGTTTATGTAGTATTTTAAATATCTCCTAGTATTTTTTGTCAAGTAGAAATAGCTGTCATCTTGCATCCAGTTCAGAAATTATTTCTTACGATAAAATGCAAATTAATTTGCCTATATTTGTAGATGTAGGATTCTCAGGACCATAAAACTTGCTATCAATTATGTTTTAGAAATGGGCACAACCTACACACAAATATATTTTGTGCAGTGATTTCGTACAGAAAACTTCGGGGTTTTTTCAGCTTTCAAAAATAACTTGCAGATGTTAATGAAGGGCAGATCTTACCAGAAGTTCTGCAGTATTTCTGAACACCAATAACATTTTTGTAGAAAACTAGAAAATATTTCTATTTCAGACAATATCTTATGATAAATTATTGAATGCAAGTATCACACAGAAAATTTCAGGAAGAGCTTTTAATTCTTGGAAACAGAATAGATCTTGAAAATGCTCCTCTGATTTTGGCAAGTGTTATTTTTATGAAAGAGATACAGATTCATCAGAGCACTAAACCTCATGTAAAATACAAGCTTACACCTGTTTGGTTTTTTGGGGTTTTTTGTTTGTTTGTTGGGTGGTTTTTTTTTCTTTAATTTTTCTTTGTAAATAGACTATTACAACTATTCTCACATTCACATATGATATTGTTTAATTCAATATATTTGCATGTGAAATATTAGATTTTTTTTGTTATGGTAAGGAGTTTCTTTAAGAAGCAAGTGTTTTGTTTTGTTTTGTTTTTACTTAATTTGACTTCTAAAAGAGTTGTTTAAAATTATTGTGCTGCTTTAAACAAATCTTATCCTCAAAAATTTTATCACATATCATACATTCTGCACAAAATATATAATGAGAATTTAGTTTGTAACAGCAATAAATAACCCAACATTGTACATTCAGAAAATAAATTAAATCCATCAAAAGGACATATTTATAATTGCATCTTCCAAGAAGTTAATTTTCTATGACTAGACAAAAATCTTACAAATTAACTTATCAAAAGTATTTTTATTATAAGAAGTTGAAATATTGCAGTTTGAAAATAAATTTGTGCTTGCAATGTTTAAGCTTTACTTTGTCATTCTTAATATGCTCAATTCACTATTTCTACACTGCATGAAATTATTCTTGTGATTATTTATTGTAGTAGAGGAATGCTTCAGGAATAAACCCTCCCCCCACGTGTTACCTTTGGTTACTGCCTATAAATATTAATCATGTTCCTGGGATATGATACAGTGCAAACATAGAGAAATTCAACTACGTTCATATGGTGCTACTGCACAGATATTCATACTCTATGTGACAAGAGATGTAACCTGTAATACCAAATCCAGTGATTCCCCTGACTGTATCTCATTTCTCAGAAGTTCCTGAACAAAATAGCCAAAACCAGCACACTCTGATATCAAAATGTTCATTTCTGATATCTTGCACTGATTTTAGCAATCTGCATTGCATATGTTAGAATGTACTATAGGATGTGCCGATCTGGGATAATACGTATTCATTTTTTTTCTTTCTCTAATTAAACCTCTTGGCAACATTTGTTTTTAACTATATTTATTTTTTTCTTTAGTGTCTGCATTTATATTTAGTGTGAAATCCAACTGTACAGATGGTAATTTCATAAAAGCCCATTGAAATAGGCTGGGAGAATAATTCCAAATAAGTTCTTATGAGAAATAGCAAAATATAAGTTTACGTCTGGAACTATGAATTTCTTTCACTACAACAACATGCTTTACAAAGAAATGGGTAGTATTGTACTTCATGGGGACAATTAAAATGTAACAGCTCACTGTGGGCTAAGTCTACAAAAGGGATTTAGCCTAAAAGCTCAGTCCTTGAGTAGACACCCGCTATACACAGTTAAGAAAGCTTCATGAGATGCCTGACTCTCTGCCTGCCAGCAGATAGTGCGAGAGCCCTAAATCTTTTTCAAGTACAACTCTCAGTAGGATTTTCGTTCTACTTTTTTCCAACCTATTTGCTTCCATGTCCATATTCACACTACACCTATGAAATTAAGTCTTTCCAAAACGTTTTCTGGGGACTGTGCTGGTCTGTTAACACAAAAGCCACAAATCAGATGATCCTTTACTTAGGAACTGAGAGATGTCATCAGACTAAAATAGGGGGAAAGGCCTTTTCTAGTTTGGTGTCTGTTCTCTCTACACTCTTCGGTGGTTGTATGCACTAACAATCAGTCACAAGCAAGGAAACATGTAATCCACCTAACCGGGTATGATCAAAAACTTTAACTGAAAGGACTCTGTAAACATCTGCCACTATTGTCTGGCTAATTTCACTCTATGCTTTATTTCCTTATAGCTTTGCACTTCAACAAGACCTCAGTAATCTACTTTTGAATTTAAATTGGCACCATTTTTACAAGCTATGTTCAGGCTGGGGTTGGAATATAGCCATTACTGCAACTCATCCAAATGGAGGATATCTACAACTCCCTGTCACAAAATGACCACATAACCTTCCTGCATTCTCAGGGAAATCTGTTGCTCAAATGAAGTAAACATAGTCTTTTTTCTTTGATCACGTGATTTTTGTCTTATTGTAGTCCTCCACAGATTCCATAGTGGTTAGAATTACCTTTAGAAAATAAATTTTCAGGAAGTAATTTTAAGTCCTAAAATATTCACATTCCTGTCAGTATTGCTTTTTATAGTATTCATTGTAAATAGGGGTTGGTACTACCAAAGTATGAATATTTAATCATTTCATACTAGAATAAGTTGGATATTGAATTACCAAGTTTTGACAGATTTTTTAATTAGCTTGCAATAGAAATATTCAGAAAAATTCATATGCACTCTCTTCTTATGCAGCTCAAAATAAAACAAAATAAAAAATCTTAACTCCAAGATATTAGATGGACAGGGCTTTGGAGGTGACTAAAAATTGCCTAATTCTACTGACAATATTCAAAGATAAATGAACTTCAGATTTTAAAATGGATCCTTCTTTTTTCTCAGATATGTTATTACAGAGCATAAAATGTTTTGTAAATAAATAAAGAAAAATGGAGTACATGCTCTCTTACACTATATAATTAAGAGAAAAAACACCTGTATTTTTTATTATCTGTATCTTGGATACATATTAAGCAGAGCAGATTTTAAATCATACATAGACTTTATTCAGGAACCTTGACCAGATCAAGAACCACATTAAATGTACACAAAGTTTGAGTAAGCTATTACTTTTTGCTTGATTCACTTTTTTATCCATAGGTGAAAGTGTTAAGTCTATTGATCAATTCTACACTCTTGTTTCACTTCCATTGATGGTACAACTGAAAAAGGTGTTGCACACTAGCTGTGTGAATATCATTCCTGTGTGAATTATGAGAACATTATGCATGTGAATATAGAGAAACAGACATATAATCTGAAGCCATAGTACAGTTTCAAATTTAACATAAAATTTTTGAAACTAATGAAAAAAATACAGTTCTGCAATGACTATGAAGACCTTAATAAAAATGTATAATTTCTGGCACCAGAAAAAATCATACAAGCCTAGATACTAAAACAAAAAGCAGAAAAGTGTGCAGCACTGCAATTTTTATACTGTTCTATACTGCAATGCATCAACTCTGTAAACCTGCAGTGCATCATTACCACTGAAAACAAACCTTGCTAGTGCAGAACATGTCTATCTACTATACCAATCCCATCAATATTAAATTAATTGATGCTAGTGTATGAAAAAAACATTTCTTTATCAGTTTGTCTTCAGAGTTTGCTATCTGCTGTAATAATATTTAAGTACAAAGGCAAGAGCCTGCAGTCTCATCATCACTAAATGTCTTTCTTTTGTGGCCTTACTCCATTAAATTTGAGGCTTATCAGAAATTACTCTCTTAATCTATTGATTCTATTTTCAAATGGAAAAGAAATGAAATTTGTGACCCAGCAAGCAGAGAAATATTTGGGTCAATATTTTCAATGGTATTTAGACACGAAAATATATTTGAATAAGGAGCTTAGGCAACTAAATCTAAAAACATATCTTTGTCAAGCCCTTAACCCTCTTTGCAACAAAGTTTTCAGCAGTAAAATGTTTTTGTGCCTAAAATTTCACACCTCTGCCACCACCTTGGAAGGACTGAGCAATTACCAAAATCTAGGGAGAATCTACTTACAGTCTCTCAAAGGCCCAATCCTGTAGCTGAGCTTGCAGCCAATGTATGAAGAACAGAGCGCCGTTCAAAATGTAGCCAACAAATATATTTTCTTGAGTGAGAGACGATGGTCTGTTTCCTCTAAAACAGATGAATTAATTAGCAGGTACTCTGGTTGTATCTGACCTCGCTTCAATCACCGCCTCATTCAATGAAATGTTTGTGAGAGCCTAAACTGCAAAGGGGTCTCTGCATAAAGTTATTCTCTGTTTTACTGAAGCTGAGTCAGTTTTAAAAAAGAACTCAAGATTCACTGGGAAGGAACATGATTTTCTAGCCTATGATTAAAATAACCAGCTGTGTGAGAGAAGAGAAGGACGTCTGTCTTTTACAAAGTTGATAATAAATTTAATAATAAAAGTTGTAGAAATTGAATATGCAGTCTTTGGAAATGGGTCTCTTTTCTCCAAGATAAGCACTATTATAAAAAACAAAAATCTCTGGCTGCTTCTCTCTGGTCTTTAGATTTTTTTTTTTTTCTTTCTATGGAGAGGTACCCTACAGGTGGAAAGGAAAAATGTCTTTCTGCTTAGAACATGGAAGACTCCTGATTTATCCCCATTTTCCAAGCTCCTAAAAATTTACTGAGGCAGTCACCATCACAGCCTACAAATATTCTCCAGAAAATAAGAAATGTAACAACAATCAAAAAGCAGAACTAGAGCCCTTCTGAGCTCTTGAATACCCCTGTTTTTACTTTTCTTTATATATTTAAAACGCAAATCAAAAGACAGAGAAAATACTGCCAGGAATAACATGCAAAATTGTCCAATGCATGGCAAACTGTGTTGTAAAAATGTTATTCTGACAGCGATCAGCATAGCCCCTGAATTCCATGTTGTACTAAAAATTCACCCTGATGGATTAAACACCTGCAGCCAGGTAACAGATTGTTAGAGAGGAGGCAGCTTTCATCTGTATACCAGTGGCTACTGACGTCTGGTGTTTTTTGAAGAAATATTATCAGCACTTCCTGCAGAGATGAGAGTTTAAGTTCACAAACATGAATTTCTAATGTGTTTCATACCTGCATAAGTGTGTTCACTTGAGCATGCCACTCTGCCAATACATTTCCCACAGAAATACTCAACACTTAGTGAATTCAAATGAGTTTAATACACAGTCTTATGATTAATGGAAAATGGCAGAGAGTAAGGGACTGAAACAGTTCGTGCTTTGTTTGATAAATTAATAAGAGACTCTCTTTTCCCAGCTTCAACTCATTATGCTAATGAAATGTCATCAATTAAGGCTTTCCCCTGATTATTGAATCTGTCAGGTAGTGCTCAGTTAAAAAGCTGCATTCCTTTGCTGTCTTTGTAAAGTTGCCATCACAGCTTTTTATGAAATGTTACTTCCATTAGACAGTGTTTGTTCTACTTTCTCATTATTGTATCATTCTGTTGACCTTGAGACAGGTGAATATGGAAGGCCCAAAAGGAAACAGAGACAACACTATCTGTGGCACTGTGGGTCAAGATAATGTGTTAGCAGAAAGATAAATACCATTCTTCCTTCACGATTCCTTCATAATTATTAATAGTCTGGTCAAAGATAAATCCAAGGAGAACGTGTGACATTCAGAAACCTATGCCATGCTGTACTAGACTATACTGGAAGATTAGTACAAGATGGAGGGGAAATATTTTAACCATTCAAAATACATCTTTTGCTATGAAAATGATTTAATAGACATATGGAAGTGGGAGTGTATGATAAAGGTGTTCTCCTAAGTAGTTCACAGAGGCAGAATAAAGAAATCCACATCAAAAAAAGTATGGTTACAATATTTTGGGGTATTCCTTTTCTGTGCATATATTTAGGACTCTCAATTACCTTGAATATCAACATATGGGGTTCAGAATACTGATCTATGTGATGACAGTGGCTACAGTAAATTCTGATGAATCAGTTGTCATGGAGAGAACATAAGAAATTACACAGCTGCTTGGGAATGAGCCTTTGGAGAGGCGGGAGGTGGGGGCTCTGAAGGTCTTACCTTCCACTTTCACCTCAGCAACTGGAATACTATGACTTCTCTCTGATGGGTTCCTCTGCACATTAGTTACAGATGATCATAGGTTCAGTCAAATACCTGTGCCTGGCAAATGGGTCATGAACTAGGGGAGAAGCTGTTGCGCTGCAATGCAAATGCATGAGATACAGGCACCATGGCAAGGAAACATGCAGAGCAAGCAAAATGCATGACTTGAATGTTTCTGAATTTAACAAAAAAAAAAAAACTCACGAGAACCCTCTGAGAGAAACAAAGCTCAAAGCTCTCAAAAGAGTGGGTCACCTCTGATTCAAAAGATATATTTGAAAGACAAAAAAACAGATCAGAGAAAAATCTTCACAGTGATTGATATGGGTGATGACTATATTGGGTCATCCAGGGATCTGTATTGTTCCTTCACAGGCTTATATATTATATGTACAGGCTGGAGCTGGAAAAGAGATTGAATACTGAAGCAACAAAATTTGCACATGATATGAAGTTATTAAAGAAAATAAAATACAAAGCTAACTGCAAAGAGGTGAAATACAAAAAGATCTCATGATACTTTATGTATAGCTAGATGATAAAATGAGTGGTGAAATTCAATTACGGGCTCTAAGTTATCTATTACCACACAATAAGAAAATGTTTGGATCAGTGAGGATAGTTTTTAGAAAATGTCAGGAGTTAATAGCTTTTGAAATGGTCAAGATTCAGTAGCTGTCAAAATAGTAAATAGGATATTAGCAATTACTAGGAAAGCACAGAGGAAAACTTTATAGCACTATTTTAATTTGGTATGCATACACATCATAAAGATTTAATATAGTTCTTGTCCTCAGTCCTCAGAATTATATAATAACGCTTGAAAATGTACAGAGAAAGGCATCAGAGATGATCAAAAGCATGAAATTGCTTCTTAAAAAAAAGAAATTAGGTAAATGTCAATTTCTTGTCTTGAAAAAAGGAGAAAGGATAGGAAACAGGTTGAGTCTTGTAAAACTTGGAGAAGATGAATCAGTAAAGATTTTTTTCATTATTTACAAATTATGTTATTAGATTGAAGGAACTAAAGAGAAAATTAAGAAATAAGAAGATATAAAACAAGGAAGTCTGGTGATTTTTGGACTCCCCACTTAATACATCATCAATTTGTGGAACTTGTTGTCACTAAATTTTGCAGAGGCCAAGAATATAAATAATGTTCAATTAGGTAGGACATGCCCTTGTGTAGGACAGGTCTAACAGTAACTGTTACATGAGAAGATTCTGCTGCAGTTTCTGTCTCAAGAAGTCCACTGAAAACTACACACTGGGAGAAGACACTCCCAGGAAAAGAATCTACCATCTTTCCCTAAGCATTTTTTTCTGGCTACTGTCAGAAAAATGGTGCTGGGTTAGAAAATAAGGCTTTTGGCTTACACAAAAAAAAAAAAACCAACAAAACAACCAAACAAGCAAAAAAGGCAGACATCTAAGTTATAGAACTACAGTTCTTGTACATCTTCAAGGAGTCTGTAACTCAGAAATTTGCCACTTGGCAACCAAACTATACAGACCCTTAATTTAATAAAAAGATCAAATTCTTGAGAAAAGAAAGAAAACCAGCAAAGAAACAAAAGAAGAAAATTATAGTCTTTGAAGTACATTTTGCTGCTTTCTTCTGATGGTAGTTCACTTTCATATTTTCCCTTTCTCCCCACATCATTTCTGTTGGAAGGGGTACAAAAAGTTATGGAGACTTTTAGTCTTAGGAAATGAAACCAAATATTAAAACATACTGCACAGCCTTTGAATTATTGCATATATTTTTTATATTGTCTTACTGTTTTGGGCAGGAATTTCCCATTTAACACAACATTTAGAAGTTTCCCTAGCAATTCTACATTGTAAGTTGTTAAAGATACAGTGTTCACCATTTTATGTTTATCTTCCCACAATCCAATCACTTTAATAGCTAACAACTGTCATTCAAAGCAGATTCAGGGAACTATCGGGGTGAGAGGTTTCTGTTTATTGCTAAAATGACTAATTCTATGAAGTTGTTACTAAAAAACCTGCAGTGTAAAAATGGCCCATATAGATACAGAACAAAGGCATAGTATACTCTTTGACGATTTTTGCAATTACTAAGATACCAGAAAGTTTTTTCCCTTTTTTTCTTCTTTTTGTACATTAGTCATGGATTTCCCAGTTTAATCACATACATTTAGCTATAGTATCAGCTGGCCTGTGGCAAAGACATGAATTCCAATTTTTCTTTTTTTTTTTTTTGGTCAATCTATTCATTTGAAACATCCACCCATCTGCAAAGGAGGATAAAAAATGAGTAGCTATTGAAGGAATACATGCATCTTGGGTTCAAATTCAGCTCATTCTTATACTTTAGATGGGATTTAGTATTTGTATGGTTCAAATCCCTATGCAGTTCTTTTCTTTATCCCATAAGCTCTTTTAAAATTGTTGGATATTCTTAATTTTTCATGGCTACATAGAACCTACAAAAGAATCCAGAATTTCTCAGAATTTTTTTTTTTTCACATTTTTAGTCATTTAAAACTGTTGGACTCTATGTGATTGCAAATCTCTCCTTAGATAGGTTTGCTTGTAGTTCAAATCCCTATGCAGTTCTTTTCTTTATCCCATAAGCTCTTTTAAAATTGTTGGATATTCTTAATTTTTCATGGCTACATAGAACCTACAAAAGAATCCAGAATTTCTCAGAATTTTTTTTTTTTCACATTTTTAGTCATTTAAAACTGTTGGACTCTATGTGATTGCAAATCTCTCCTTAGATAGGTTTGCTTGTAGGACTTTGGGACTGTATTGGTGTTGAATTATTTCTTCTAATGTTCTTGGGGAAGGACTGGAAACATTCTGAATACCTTTCATTTAATGAGATTAAGCACCTTGACTGAGACTGCAGTATGTCTGCAGCAGGACCTGAGACTAAGGGTGCTTGATTGACACATCCAGCTTCATTACAAATTTGGTTTATAACATTTGCGGAGATATGTAACTTGTATGCTTCGTTTTACTCATTTATTACACAAACTAAATAGTTTAATCAAAGAAGATGCAATAACATTTTGAATCTGTCAAGACTCAATGATAGAGTTCTATTTCAATATGAACTCTATTATTTACTACAGCCATTATCTTTCTAGTGTTGTGAACACTTGAAATTCCCCACCCTCCTAATTCAACCTCTTGTTATTGTGATCATGTATTAGTCAGAAAAGCTTCCATGGGTTATGGAAGCTGTGCAGATACAGGAAGACACTACTTCAAGAAGTATAATATAAAAACCATATATAAAAGGAGAATAAAAAATTAGAAAAGGGATCCAATATAATAGTTACATAGTTAAGGTGATAACAGCCACAGATAACTAGTTGTCTTTATTTGCATATTTATTCAATGCTGTTGTACTTTTTCTTAACATCAATATGGCCAACCTCTCTTCTCCTCCTCTCTTCTATACAAAATGAATTATCCATTTGGAATTATCTGTAAACCATTCCTGATTATTATTTGGAAGAGTGCTTCTATTATAGGCAGGACTCTCCTTCAGGGAGAAGGATGAAAGTTTACCAGTATAGATAATTGCACACTAACATAATACATGGGCATGTGCTTTGGCCCAGTTTAGTTTTGTAGTTAAGCTGCATATCAGTGGAAAATCTCACAAGATTTTCACTCTCCTCTTGTGAGTAATGCAGTTTGCTTTAGATGGGATAATAGAAAAAGAAAACCCTACGGGAGTTAGTCTTTTATGGAATAGCAATGACTAAATATAAAGAGATGATACAAAACTACAAGAAATATTTTATGAAACCTAAATTGAGCAAACAGCATGAAAAACAGAGCTTACTAGACTTTGCCATTGTCTAAGATTTTATAAGACAGCTAAAATATCCCATGTAACACACTTGGGGAGCTTTATGTTTAGTACCCTGGTGAAGAGTATTATAGAGGACAAGATGGAGTTTATTACTAAGAAAATCATGCTTCTCTTTTAAGGGTATGAAAAACCTAAGAAGCAGCAGATTTGGCAGTTCTGGTGCAGAAGCCATCTTCCCATCTCAAGAAATGGGGCCACAGAGAAATAACAGACAAAAAAGTCACATAACCACATGTCAAATTGTGTACAAATATCCCAGTTCTTTATGAGGAAGTTAAGAAATCAACCTGGGTGTTCACCTAATGTTTTGATCAATTAGTGAGGTAATGTACATACTAGTTATATTAGACCACATCTTTTTAACACAGTAACAGATACAATGGTAATCAGTAGCTCCAGTGGTTCTGGAAGAGTCATGGAGAGGTCCAGAGTCTGACCCTTACTTTCATCAAACTTTCTTCACAAACCTCTCCCTAGAAGACTAAATATTTAATAGGATTTGTAGAGGACAAAAGTATTTGGCTACAAAATTTTCATAGCTTGCCAAAACTATCCAAAAAGTTTCCTGTGATATTTTGAATACTGGATTTATTTTCTATAAAATTTGGATTTTTAATGATTTCATAGGATTTCTTTGTCTCGTTTCTTTTTTGTAGGTGAAGCAAGATACTTTTAAAAGCCAAAGTGTCTGACATAGTGTATGTTATACATTTTGTCCAGGAAAACTCAGCTTACATTAGTCATCTAAATCTTGTACTCATGTCACAGTCTGGTGCTGCTCTAAGGGGGAAAGAAGAAACACGATTAAATTGAAGTCTCTACCACCCATGTTTGCTGAGCAACAGGAACAGTTGTTCATCTGCATTATATTAACATGCACTAATGTTTTCTGGGCCAAATTAATTTTAGATGTAAATAGGTGCAACTTATCTGATTTAAATAACATATATGTACTCAAACCTGCAGTAAGTTTTTCCCTCTGTCTTTATCATATGAGTTACTCTCATTTCTGTTCATGAAATGATTCAAACGTCATTTAAATTTATTACATTCAAAATCCCCTTGATTTCCAAGGAAAAGAAGGCTAGACAATTTATTATATCTTTCAAATGCAGTTTTTTCCTTTACTCATTCCTGAGGCATCAGAATGGAAGAATCAATCTACTGAAGAGCTGTAATACCAGAAACTGACTTTTTCAACTGGTCATTGAGCTGCAAAGTCTAGATTTAATCAAATTATTCTCTTGGTTCAGAGGGAATGTATCTAAGAAAAGAGTTAAGGGCTGTCTCCTCTGTCTTCATATAGAAAAAAAATGCATTTAAGATAACAACTGTGTTATCTTGGGCACAAATGGACACAATGGACACAAATATCAATGTAATTGTTTGCACCACAATACCAAAAATAAATTAGGAAACATAGCTTTTAGATGGAAACAGCTGAACCTTCTCTTTACATGCTATTACATGTTATAATGCAGTGGTCTTGTGGGGTTTACTGAAAAATCAATACAAGTGAAAACAAATATCACTTTCCCAGCATTTAATCAACTCTCGGTCTGTGCCATTGCCCACCTTTGAAGTGAATAGGAATGTCATAAAAGAGGTGTTTATCTGTGTTCATGACTTAATACCCTGCATAGTACATATTGAAACCATTGGCTAACAGCTCTGCTATTAAAAAAATAGCCAAACATTTAGAGACACAGAGACGTAGAAAAAGAAAACTGCTCCTGAAAATGATCCTGACCATCGGAGCAGCCATTTACTTATAAAAATAGTTCACACAGTTACATTAATATGTTGACAATTTTCAACTGTCATTGTTTCAATGAATACAGTATAATTCACACAAATGCCATCATATGCAAGGACAACAGTTAGTAGAAGAAACAGGAAATCTAAAGTTCCTAGGTTTTTATGTTTTACATACATGTGTACATATAAAAACACAGATAATGATAAAGAGGTGAAGGGACTAGTAGTTACCAAATCAAATTCTGATTTCTCTTGCATTTTTTAGATAAGAAGTGACCTGAAGTAAGCTAAAGAATCTCCATTATTATAAAAAACAAGTCATTCATCAAGGAGTGTTAAAAAGAAATATGAATTAGGTAAGTACACTTTAAGCATAAATTTCTTGATGTGCAACCAGTGCATGACTAATCCAAAGACTGGAATAGTTGTAAATAATCAACTGACTCATGAAATGTAATGGATAACTAATAAACATTACAAAAGGTAGAATTATCCATATGAAATTCTGGGAGCCTATTTTCACATCATGGTCATAGTAGGAAAAACTTGAATTTTGAAAAAATATTTGTAAGTAGAATGTTATGTATGAAAAAAGAACATTAATTCATCAACAAAATGATGCAGACTGTCACATTTTACCCATATTCTTTCTTCAAATCTTTTAAAGATATCAGAGAATACTCCATTATGAACAAAGAGGAATATGAAATCCTACATTTATAGTCCAGTCCAAACACCAAAATGAAATTCAGGAACTGACCCTCTCCATCAAGCTTAATGCTCCTGACGACATCCTAGTTTGAAACCTGAACTCTTGAAACTTCGTCTTTTAATCAGGATTCTAGCGAGATATCTCAATAAAGAAATCATCAGATTCCCACAGTTCTTAACTACTTGTATAAGAATCAGAGGAAAAAGCTTTTTTTAGTGTTATGTATTGAGACTGTTACATTCTTAATTTCCAGGAGAGCCTGGCTATAAACTTATTTTGATTCACTAGATTAGCTAGAACTGCCATACTTTATTATATGCAATGTCTTTCATCTTTAACACATAATTAATTATATGTACTGAGCACGCCTTCTCCCAGCAAAAACTTTCTTGCTGTTGTGCAACATCTGAAAGGTTTCCTTTATATGATCCGTTCCCTCATTAGAAACAGCTTTTGCTATATTTAATATTTTTTTTTTTCCTGCTTCAACTGTTCCCAGAGTTGCATCAATGGTCTTTGAAGTTTTGGGGGTTTTTATTTGGTGGGGAGGGGGTAGTGGGTTTGCTTGGGTTTTTGGTTGTTTTTTGTTTGTTTGTTTTTTTAAATAAAAAATGTAAACGTAATTATCTGTCTTATGCATTCAGCAGCTAACTGGCAAGATATTTACCTAGGTGAAATGGTGTCAGCAATTCAGTATATAATACAAAGATCTGGCCCGTAATCTCTGCTTACTTGTGCAATCATATATATATTAATTCACACATACTATATAATTGCTCAGTTGTGGGAAGTAAGATTTTGCCTGATTAGGTAGTGAAGACACAAGGGATATTGAGAAGATAAAGCAGGAAACAAGAAATAAAGTCAATATGTTTGTATAAATGCATGCAAATTTATTATGAGAAAGAAGAGTAGCCAATTAGTTGAGAAGTGACAATTTCCAGCCACGTTACTGTCCTAGGGTTTGAGGAGCCTAGAGGATATTAAACGGTCAAATCTGATTCTCCAGGTAAGGGCAAGTTACTTATCAGATGCTGCTCATAAAAGGTAGAGCTGGAAGTCTCTAGCAGACTGGGAGGCCCCTGTTCTAAGTAGGGCTGCCAGACCTCAACAGAAGGCTGGAGCTGAGGCTTTCAGTGCTGCTGTTTGTGTCAGGGTCCCGGAAATCAAAGTCATTGCTATGATGTGGGTTCTTCCTGTTTTCCAGCATCTTCTGTCCTGACCTAGGACCCTGCTTACTTGCTCTGGTTACTAATCCCTAAATCTGCTTCTGCATCCCTCAGCTCACAAACTACTATGCTGCTAGACTCTCTGAGCCAGATTAAAAAACCTTCAACTGCTGCAACTTGGTCTGCCAGGTCAGTTTTATTTCTAAATTTTAAATAACCACTTGATACCAGTATTTTCAGATTGCCAGTTCTGCTGAAGTTAAAAAAGAATTCTCTTCAATAATGAAGATTTTCTTGTTATTTAGAAATGTGGTCCTCAAAAAACCAAATATTTTATTAGTTATGTTTATTTTCTAAGGAAATCCTAGGAAAATGACAACAGTCCTTAGCAGGTAACTGGTAGCTATGGTAACCAATCTATGCACTGCAGTGATATCTAATTGCTAGATAACAGGAATCAGTGATGTTTTTGTTCAGAAATGAAAATTAGAATCTAAAGATACTGTAGTCATTTACACCTGGCAAAGGGAGTATAAAAGGCTGCTAGCTCAGCATGGCAGTACTTGATACCCACTTCATACAGGTGTTAGCAGGTAACATGCAATACAAGACAACGGGAGAATTAAACCCCAGACTTTGAAATTAATACTTTTCTTTCCTTTTCTTTACTTAAGGGAAAATCTTTTCTTCAATGTAATCAGTACACTACTAGTATTGAGACTGATGTCTTTTCTTACAGAGAATGTTACCATGGAAAAGTTTGTCACATTTTTCAAAAAGGTACACACACACACTGCGCATTGTGCCTAGGTGATACATTTTTATGAGGCTGAAAGAAAATGTAGAATTAATCATAGAATAATTTAGGTTGGAAAAGACCTTTAAGATCATCAAGTCCAACCATTAACCTAACACTGCCAAGTCGACCACTAAACCATGTCCCTAAGCACCACATTTACACATCTTTTAAATACCCCCAGGGATGGTGACTCCACCACTTCCCTGGGCAGCCTGTTCCAATGCTTGACAACTCTTTC
>NW_008794448.1:2583651-2596557 GCF_000699145.1 Aptenodytes forsteri
GCTGTCGACCAACACCCCCAGGTCCTTCTCTGCTGGGCAGCTTTCCAGCCACTCTTCCCCAAGCCTGTAGCGTTGCATGGGGTTATTGTGACCCAAGTGCAGGACCCGGCACTTAGCCGTGTTGAACTTCATACAATTGGCCTTGACCCTTTGATCCAGCCTGTCCAGGTCCCTCTGCAGAGCCTTCCTACCCTCGAGCAGATCAACACTCCCACCCAACTTGGTGTCATCTGCAAAATTCCTGAGGGTGCACTCGATTCCCTCGTCCAGATCATTGATAAAGATATTAAAGAGAACTGGCCCCAGTACTGAGCCCTGGGGAACACCACTTGTGACTGGCCACTGACTGGTTTTAACTCCATTCACCGTCACTCTTTGGGCCCGGCCATCCAGCCAGTTTTTTACCCAATGAAGAGTACACTCATCCAGGCCATAATACTACTGACAACTGTGTCTGCACTGTTTGAGGTACAAATTTGTTAAATGGTTTGGGATTTGTTGGGGTTTTTTGTTTCTTGTATTTCCACTTCTATTGGTAATAATGTTCAGATTGCAGTATGATGTCACATACTTTAATTTGTAAGCAGTGGTGTCAGAAGTGAATAGAGTGATTTCTCTGCTGAAGTTGGGCAAACATATTTTTTAAGCTGGCTTTAATTTACTTTAAAAAAAAATTGGAAGTCTGCACAGCAAAAATAATAATAAAATTACTGGCGTATTTTCTGTAGATGTGCTTATCCCTGGAGTTGTTGGAAGTGCAACAAATCTGAATCAGCTGTCTTTACCAAGAAGTAGAGAGGCCCTGCAAATTATTTATATTTTGGAGGCAACAGATGCATCAGATCCTACATTAAAAATTACCACTTTGAATATTAAAAACAAATTTTAAAAAAACAAAAATCTCAAACAATTCAACAGGGAATTCTGACAACATGGAATGTATTTTTTTTTCATTACATGTAAATTGCAAAACTAAGAAAGGGGCATGACAGAGAAAGCGCATTCAGGTGGCTTTTGCTTTTCTTTCTTTTAAATGCAACACTTAGGACACTGAAGAAACCTACTTAATTGACTGAGTTTGCTTTTCTGCTGCAGTTACTTCTTTCTTAGTGTATTGGCTGTATATGGCAAGGTTTTGGTAGCATGGTGACTGCAGGGGTGGCCTCTGTGAGAAGCGACCAGGGGCTGCCCTGTGCTGGACACAGTTGTTTCTAACTGGCTCCAAAACGGACCCAATGCAGGATCAAGTGTGTGGCACCTCTGTGAAAACATATTTAAGAAAGGACAAAAAATGCTGAATGGAGGCAGGGGGAGAGAACAAAAAGAGTGAAAAGCAACAAAGGGAACACCACGGTCAGAGCAGGAGGAGGAGGTGCTCCATGGTGCTGGAGAAGATATCCGCTGCAGCTCATGGAGAAGATCATGCTGGACCACGTGGATATTCCCAAAGGAATTGTCACCTGTGGGGAGCCCACGCTGGAGCAGTGGAAAAGTGTGAGAGGAAAATAACAGCAGAGAGAAACTACTACGTACTGACCATAACATTCCCCAACCCACTGCACTGGGTGGGGGGTAGAGGAGTCTGGAGTAAAGGACTGAATTTGAACCTGGCAAGAGTGAAGGAAAGGTGTTGATTTAATGTCTATCTTTTTGTTTCCCACTACCTGAGTTGCTAACTACATTTTTATTTTAATTGGCAATAAATTAACCTAGTTTTCCTCAGGTTTAGTCTGTTTTGCCTACGACACTAATTGGTAAGTGATCTCCTTGTCTTTATATCAGCCCTCAAACATTCTTATTCTTGTTCTTCCTATTTTCTTCTCCTGTCCCATTGAAGGAGGAAGTGAACGAGTGGCTGGGTGGGAGTTTGTCTGTTAGCCAAGGCCAACCCACCATTATTAGTTACAGAATAAATATCTACATACAATAGCCCTCACTTTTTAATTCTGTATGTCTTTGGATACAATAAGTAGTAATCAATGTACAAAGAAGACAAACATGCTTTTCCAAGCACCCTGTTCAGTGGGGTTTTTGTGTTTTAATAAAGAAAATTAAACTCATTAATACAGATGAATGCTTTATGCATGTGACTATTCTGTACGTTAGCTCTACTCAGTCTATCGCTGTTAGCAACAAAATAAATTAGCAACAGAAATTGTAGTAGTTCCTTCTTGAAAGCTAAAAGCTTTCTGATCATCTCTGTATCTCCATCTAGAAAAGAACCTAAATGCACAGATCTTTTGTATTTCACATATGCTCTTTAAACATTCCCCAAAAGCTTTGGGATCCTGAATTCTCAAATAGAAGTAACTCGGCAAAAATCTTGGTGCCTCTGATTTTTTTCTGCCTGAAATACTGAGATAAAGGCTGCTGAAATTAACATATCTTCAATTCTCCCTCAGTTGTGTCATGGAAGTATTCCAGGTTTCTGTGGGAAGAGAGGCTCTGGAAATACAACCCACCAACATCTGAATTTTCCATGATCAGCAACACCTAATAAACTGAAGAGCAGAGGAGCAGAAAGACATAGTTGCCTAAGAGAAAACTTTGGGGAGCTCTTCAAAATACCTAACATTAGGGACAGAAGTTATCTGGTCAGTCTCTCTACATCCCTTTTATGTGTACAATTGATAGCTTCTCTACAGAATGTTTCAGATCAGGAACCTAACATATGTGCACTGAATTGTTTTCTGAAGGAGTCTGTCTTTCTCCACAAACTGCAGAAGCCTATGGAATCTATTTCATAACATAGGTAATTAAAATTTAAAGTTTGTCAGTATGAATACCTTTCACTTTTCATTCAGTATTAATCCTATTGGGGGAAAACATACCCTATGTTGTATGATATTTAAAACAACGTTGAATTGTGAATGTCTTCTTTGTTTACATTACACTAAAATTTATTGAAGGAGGAGTACCTGTATATTCAACATGGTAAATCCAGATCAGTGGATCAGAATTATTAAAAACTAGTATCTTCCTCAGGTTTTGTACCCTAGTGATCACAAGAAATAAAATGTAACCCCTTTTTCTGGATGCCAAGGTGATTAATGATTTTATTTCTGGGATGAATATTATAGATGAACAACAGTGCAATCTTTAGATAAAATGCAAAAATATAGAAGATGATTAAGGATTTTAATTTACTTGGTATGTTATAACTATGTTATGTTAAAATACAGAGAATTACCACAAAATTTTCCTTTTTATCATTAATACTACTTTTTCTCCAGCAGGTTTATATTAGGAAAACAATCTTTGAACACAGATACAAGAAAGTTTTATTTAATATTTTTTAAATCTTTCTTGTCTATATCATTGTTTATGCCTGTCTTTTTATATTTGAAATTAAGACCTCTCTCCATGTTTTTTCCTTGCCATGGCATTATAATGTTAATTTCATATTGGAAAGCTGCTCAGAAAAGCTAGATTCTTGCCAGTGACAACATTAACTTCTATGTGCATGTTTCATCCTGTTATTTTATACAGTTTTTTGGTCTAGTTAAAATCAATGGTGGCCAAGAAGAAGGTTTATCAGCGTTAGATAAGAACAAAAAAGAAATGAGATCTAACAAGGTCACACTGGTTCTAATGCAACAGCTACTGAAGGCAAAACCCAAACTTTTTCTAGCTTAAATGGGAGCAGAAGCTGTTTCTGCTTTTTCATAAAACATTGTTCATGCATATAGATGTTCCCCATTTTTTCTTATTTTCTTCATATCCCAGTGTCTCAGAAATGTTCCTGCCTATTTTAATAAATATTCAAAAAAAATTTACCCTTACCAAATATTGTATTTTTCAAAATGTAAATGTAGAAATGAACTGGACAGGTTAAAAAGCATTTCCTTAGAAGATATCAGGAACTTACTCTTTTTATTCTCTTCACGTCTGTAACTATAAGAGAACATTTAATGTTGCTATAGGCCATGGAATTATCATTTTTTTAGGTATACTATGCAGTCTGTTTTTAAGTACTATATGACCCTTGGCTTCAAAGCGTGAAAGACCAACAGAAGGGTGGCGACAACAGAGAAAAAAATGTCCAAGAAATGATAAAATGTTTAATAACACTGTATTATATAGAGTTGCTTTTTATTATTATCTTTATTCAGACTGGCTGAAGTCTAAAAAATAACCTTATTACAAAAATCCCATAGCAAGCAGTCAGAAGGTGGTAGATGTTTCCTTGTGGCAGAATTAGCCCAAATAATTCTTTTTTTTTTTTTTGAGTAATTGCCATAAATGCAGCACTGTTTCCCGGTTTGCAAAGTATCATGAAGGTTGACATTGTTTAATTTTCACTGGTATTGAGTAACATTTCATTACACAGGTAAGAAGTCTCATTGTTGCAGGAAGAGTACCATGCTACTTATAGTGAGACACTACTCATTTGCCATCTGGCCTTCTATTCACTGGCCTAAGCTTGATTATAGATACATTGGCTGAGCATTTTCACATGTATTTGCAAGGCTAAAAAAGAGGAAAGCTGAGATATTTCATTTTTAAGTGGATGCATGCATACCTAGGATATGTCAGAAATTGAACAAAATTATTAATATTGTATGCTTTCATTATGGGAACACAGTAAAGTAGATTCATTTCAGTGGGGGATTCTTTCTGCATGATTGCAATTTTAGATTTGACGTTGCTATTTTGAACATGATATTAAGTGAAAGTTGTTTTCAACTTTAGATTTTGCTACTACACAAAAATAACCTGGAATTCTTCCTGTCACAGTCACACTGAGTTCAAACTCACTCTGAGTGTGGCCTAAAGGGTTAGTCTCTTACTAAAGAAATCTTGCAGAGATGGGCCCATGCAGTCACCTCAAAGCACACACGGTACAAATCAGACGTAGTATTTGTGCCTTACCTTAATGATACAAAAAAATACTGAATTTTCTCTATTTGGAAATAATATATTCTGCAAGATATAGTCCTCTTGATCTTGATTTATCTTGATCAAGATCCTGAATTAATAGAGGCAGATGAAGCAGGAGCATGTCCCAGAAATATGTCCTACAGTAAGAACTAGGAGCGCTAATAAAATGCACCGGTGTGTAATAATGTATAAATCTATAGCTTTCAGTGTAAAGTGAAGCAAAGGAACAACACAGACCTTCTTGGATGCAGAAAAGCTTCTTGTTCTTATAACAGTTAAGCAGTGAAATACAGAATATTGCAGTTCTATACCTAGTATATGATAAGAAGGATAGATAGGAGTTGCTTTTTTAAGTGTCCCTCTTGGAGAATAAATAAAATAAAATAAATAAAATAAAATAAAATAAAGCAACAAAACTTTCCAAAGCCATTAAAAAGACTGAAAACAACTTCTTAATTCAGCAGCTATAGCAGGAAAATTTTCTAGGGATGGCAGATCTTTCTTGCCAGGAACTACATATCAGTGGGTATAATGATGGCATGCTAGGATGCAAATTAAATAATTAAAATAATACTATACTGAAATTATATTTAAAAAATTATGGAGATAACTTAAGGATTGTCTTATTTATCAGGTCATTAATGTTTGGTCTTTTTATAACAGGAAGTTCTACTTTTGTTATGATTTTGCTTTATTAATTCGACATACTGCTGACATCTAGTGACCAAATAATCCCATCTGCTTTGATATTTCTCTGGTATCAAAAAATAGGTATTTGGAAATTACACTATATTTGTTTCAAGATATTTTGTCTATACGAATATCAGTTGTTTAGATTTCATTAGCTTATTGAACAAAACTTATGTCTTATAGCTAGAAGACGAACTGAAAATAAACTTTCTTTTCCACTCTAGACAGTGAATAGAAACAAAAATAAAAAGTAGCTTTGAAAGGCTTAATTTATGTATATTATAATTTCACTTCATTGTTTGCTGTGCAGTCTTTTATGCTGACTGGAGTTCAAGTTCTATTTTTGGAAATTACACTAACGGTGGGCATGTAAATGAATTGATGAAAGGGAGGGATAGATTATGAAGGATGAAGCCTAAAGAAAGTAAGTTGCCCTGAGCTTTGATGTTAAGCAATTGATTCCTGTTCTGATGAGCACAAATTAAAGAAAGTACTGTTAAGGCTCTGTCCAGTGATTACGAAGGGTTCAGGCTTTCCATTCTGGGTCAAAATTCTGCATTCTTTTCCATGTGGAAACAGGCTACCAGTGGCAAAATTACTTCTGAAGATCAAATCCACGCTATGGTTCACTTAGATGGTAGAAGAGCCAAACTTGTGCCACAGCTCAACTGATGGAGCTAACCTAACTCTCTGCTCTAAGTGGTGCAGACTCCAGTGTATTGTGTCAGGCAGGTGGAAAATACCATTAAGTACTCTGAAGTTTTTTGAAAATCTAATATGATTCATTGCTGAAATGGCTAGTGGGTAGGCATATTTTAGCAAAAAAGAGTTCAGAAACAGACCTAATAAAACAGGTAGGTTAGTCATACCATTCATTCCTAGTTCAGGTTTTGACAATCTGAATATTAAATAATTAACCATTTTAAATTGTGGTATTATCCTGATTTGCTTCAATAAAAGGTACTTCAAGTTTCATATTTTGAAGTGCTTGACAGTGAGGACATTATACCTACATGGGTAACCAGAGTATTAAAAAAAAAAAAACAAAACAGGGACCATACAAGAAATTAATTTAATTGCTTATCTGCTCTATGCAGTGCACTTGGGAAGATAGGCACCCCAGAAGAGCAACAAAAAATCGTTTATGCTCATTAAGAATCCATAAAATTATTGTCAATACAAAACACAGGAGAACACAAAGCTATGTTTTCTTGTTGTACTTTAACACTTTTCATATTTTTCACTTATCTCCCTCCTGCACATGTAGAGGAATAACCTCATGCACCAGTACATGCTGGGGCTGACCAGCTGGAAGGCAGCTTTGCAGAAAAGGACTTTGGCTGACCAGCAGCCTAACCAGCAACGTGGCCCTGGGGCAAAGAAGACTAATGGTATCCTGGGCTGCATTAGGAAGAGCATTGCCAGCAGGTCCAAAAAGTTGATCTTTCCCCTCTACTCTATTCCTCTCTACTGGTGAGGCCACACCTGCAGTATTGTGTCCAGCTCTGGGTCTCCAGTACAAGAAAGACTGGGGAGAGTTCAGCGAAAGACCATGAAGATTAAGGGACTGGAGCACCTCTCCTATGAGGAAAGGCTGAGGGAGCTGGACCAATTAGCTTAGAGAAGAGAAGGCTCAGGGGGGATCATATCGATGTGTACAAACATCTGAAGGGAGGGTGTAAATAAGACAGAGCCAGGCTCTTTTCAGTGGTGCCCGGTGACAGGACAAGAGGCAATGGGCACAAGCTGAAACACAGGCTGTTCTGTCTGAGCATAAGGAGACTGTGAGGGTGACAGCACTGGCACAGGTTGCCAAGAGTGGTTGTGGAGTCTCCATCCTTGGAGATATTCAAAAGCCATCTGGATATGGTACTGGGAAACCTGCTCTAGGTGACCGTCCTTGATCAGGGGGGCTGCACAAGATGATCTCCAGAGTTCCCTTCCAACCTCAGCCATTTTGTGATTCTGTAACACAGTTCAGGCATTTGACTCTGGCAAAGACACTTCTGTTCACTGTGGTTCTAGGGCCTGAAGCTGTCTTCTGAGCATTAGTAATATAACTTTTAAAATGCAGTTGAAGGAGTGACATAGGTGCTCACATTTTCATATAGTAGACATAGACAAGAGTAGACAAGAGCTACTGTTTTCTCAGTTTCACTTCTGGAAGTTATACCACTGTATTGGAAAGACTTCAAGACTGACGAAGCTAGAAAAAAAAGAGATATCGCAAATGATGTGACTGTAGATTACTGTTAGGTCACCTACTGTCTTAAAACACTGATTTGGGAGATCTATGTTCCAATCTGCTATCTCACCCTTTTTTATGCATTCTACAATGTATCCATCTACATTGGACAAAAATTACAAAAATTATCTTGGAAGTAGAAATTGGATCTTGAACAATGAGAATTCTCACTGTCACTAAACACAGAGCTCGAGAGCCATGTTCCTTTGTGCCCCATGAAAATTTCAGCGTGCAGGTGAATCAGCTTTCCAACGAAGGCAAGAGCACAAAGTGCAACTCTGTCTTGTATGGTTTAAGAACTGTATTTATATCCATTGAGGTTAGGAAGAAAACAGACTAGGGTTTTCCTCCCTCTGGATGAATGCTTTAGTTCGCAAGCTGTTGTAAAAGGAAAACACTTGTTCAGGAAAAAATTGTTTTATTTAAATATCAAGACTACCTAAAAGGTGCTCGGCCTTTTGAAATGAGATGTAAATGAGAATCCTAGTTCTTCTTCCTCTGCTGACAGAGACATCTTTTCAAAAACATTATTCTCACCTCTCAGATTCATTCATCAGATACCATTTTCCTAGCATTTCTTGCTGGGAAGCTTGCAGCCCTCTATACAGCATATAAATCTTTGTATCCCATCTGTGAAGTGCATAACTCTTCTTATGCTCAGAATTTAGGGCCAAATGCATTAAACTTAAGCAACGCAGTGTTTCTCTCTGTCCCTTCCCCATCCATTCAACTAATCCCATGTATCCAAGTCTTAATTTGAAACTGTCGTTGTGTTCCTAATACACTTTGCTGACTCACAGGTATGTGAGGAATTGAGAAAAAACCCAATGTTTATTGTAAAATGAATACTTATATTGACACAAAGCCTATTTTTACGTCAATGGGTGACAAGAGACATATTCTATGCAATTCAGTAGTCATAAGGCCAAGGAAGGAAACTCTTCCCATGAAGAGTATAGCAATGGATCTCTGCTGCACAATGTATTTTTAAGAGACATACATCTGTCACACACAAAATTTTATCTTGCTATAGGCTTAAGTGGTGTATTTCATTAAGGGCCTGACTCTGCAAAGTAGTACAAAAAAGGGTTTAACACTAAGTATATGAATACCCCTACCTCATTAAAGCTGTGATGCTTTTTAAACTTCAGTATGCTGAATTAGAACCTACCAACCCTGCAGTTGGCCGTAACACTCATAACATTCCTGTCATAACACTCTGTTTAAAAAAGAACATATATTTTAGTATTAATGGCTGCAAATTTTAGGTTATTTCTGTTTAATAAAGACAGAAAAGAAGAAAAGATAAGGAAAAAAAAGAAGTTGTAAAAAAATTTCAGCCATGATAATCTTATTTGTTTGTGGTGACTGGTTCTTCTTGCATTTGATAATGATGTTAGCATTACAAGAAGATTTGTCAGCTCTGCCAATGGACTTTCACTCTTAATTACTATTTTCAGTGATTTTTTTGGTGTTTGATGGTAATTTTGAGCCACAGCTGCTGTTTCCATTTTGATTTGTTTACTTTCCATAAGACAATTTGTATTACAGAAATGAATTCCATTAAACTGGGCTGCTTTTGTGTGATATGTGAGTATAATTCTTGTCTTAGGGTTTTCATTTTAATGAACACTTTTTTTTTTTATAATTGCTTGTTTGCAGAATATTAGGTTTTAAGATTTAGTTTATGCACGCTTATTTTCTTAAGTAGTAATGCAAATAGTTTGTGTTGATATTACATTAAGCCAATACATTTAAAAAGGATGAATGAAAAGTCCTGCAACTGGAAGGGAAGATCCTTTTGCAGCAGTGCAAGCTGGGGACTCACTGAGGAACACCTCTGCTGAAAAGGGCCCTGGGAATCTTGGTAGGCAGCGAGCTGAACATGACCCTACAGTGTGCTCTGGCACACCAGAAGTGCAGCCAGTAGCTCAACAGAAGTGACTGTCAGGGAGTCGTAGTGGCAGACTGCTCCATGAGGAAGGGCAAGCTGGGAGCTGAGGGTAGCAGAGGAGCGGGAAAGGGCACTGACCTCACTGACAGGTAAAACAAACCATCTGGGTTTTTTTTTTTTTTCCCACAAATTGCTGTTTTTAACAAAAGGTATTTTTATTTCTTTACTTGAAGTCAAAGGAAAATGAAACCTGGCTCCACATCTTTTTCTTCTAGTGGCAGACAATAAAGGTGTACCTCCATCCTCTAGAAGGAGGAGCTTAAATCAACTTGTCTATCCATGTTTCCATCAATTCAGAAAAACAAAAACTTGGCAGAAAGTTAGGACTTGGGTGTTAAGGATTTGTAGTGATAACATTTCTGAATTAACAACAAATGAATAGTTGCCTTTGATAGCTCTTTTATAGCTGGGTACAGCTGGATTAAACTTAACTGCAAAGGGAACTCAATTTTCTTTATCATCAGTTTGACATTGTTTAACAGATGTTTTCTGGAAACTATTGTAATCTTTTTAATTTGTCTCCGTGTAACGTGCAGCAAATATCCTTGGTTAATAGTCTGATTATTAAATTTAATTATTTTTCAATAGTGTTTTTCATTGTTGCAGAAACTTTGAATCCTAGTAACAAGGCTATAAAGAACACTGATTTCACTCTGGTTTTAAAGCCCACAACTATTTTACAACACACACATACTAAAACAGTTCTTAATATGAAACAGTCTGTGACAGCCTGATGCCAATAGATAGTATAACAGATGAGGGAATCTTTAGTGATGAGTCTTTGTCTAAAGCCTCGGAAATATATTTTGTCTTGATGTTTTTCTTCTGATTCTCTGAAATCTTTCTCCCTTACACCATCTACCTTCTCTGCCCTTTACATAAACCTCCTTCCACCCTCTACATCTCCTAACATGATATTCAGACTTGTTTCTCTTCCACTCCCCATGTCAGCGTATCTAATTTTAGATTACATCTGTGGCTAAAATGTGAAAGTCCTCTCTGCACTTTCACTCCCTTTTCCTCCTGTTTCAATGTAGTGTCAGTTTATCTTTTAAGATCTTACATATGTGTTTATATTATCATTTATTATTTAAGTCATACCTACAAAAGACTAGGCACTGTATGAAACAGATAATAATTCTTATTAAGAATGAAGAAGACTTCTTAAAGCTGAAGAATTTTACAGTCCAAATTCTGTAAAGTGTAATACACAGGCTCACTTTTTGCCTGCTTGATTTACCGTTCTCCTCTACATTTGGAATATATAAGTCTTTCTCCACTGCATGTGTCTTGCTACCACTGAGATTTTTTCATAAACATGTCAGAAGACCTGTAAGACCTCAGCATGTATATAAGATACATAGGAAAGATGAGTTAAGAAAACATATAACATATAAAACATATAACATTAGCTAGAACAAAATACTACTGGTGACTCTACCCTTTAATTACATCAGAGTTGAATTAATGATCAAATAGGTTCAATTCCAAGAACAAAATAAATTAGAGTTTAAAAAAATACCATGGATTTGATAAGTCAGAAATGTAATGCCAGCCTTACTAAAATACAGGTGAAGAAAAAGTCACAACTTCTTTGGAAAGTGTACTGAAAAGGGAACTAAATCGTAAACTGGAAAAAAACCCATACGTATAAAATTAAGCCCATGATTATGTGTGTTGCTGGAGAGAAACCTCTATCTGTAGTACTTGAACTGATCAGAAACTCAGACATTTTTATTTATTATTATTTTTTTAATCTAGAAACTGAACCTGTTTATGGAACTTGTGGAATAGAAGTGAACATAAACAGAGGTAAATTACTAAGGAAGATCTGTCTGAACACAAACAAATTAACAAAAAAATAGTAGAGTTTCAATACAGGCAGGGGCTATTACACATACATAGAAGACAGGGCAGAGACACATTCAACATGTACACACAAGCACAGTAAATGTGTATTGTCAAATAAAGTAGAAATTAATACTTTATATCATTATATGGTATGGAAAAAGTCAACATATATTTGTATTATAAGATAGTTCAGAGTTTATTAGTACAAATAAAATAATAATAAGGTATGTATGTCAAATTATATTGCAAAATATTGCTTTCCTGTGCTGCTACTTTGTTGCATCATGTGGCTTTAGTAGGCATTTGGGGATGGATTCTTCACCGTCATATATCTATTTTGGGCCGTGGCTGTAATTTTTTTTCCCCACAGTCTGCATATATGCTTTTCAGAACAAAAGACATCTCCTATGACAAGGCAAAGACACTTCCTCCACCCTTTATCACAGGCATATTACTTTAAAACTTCCAAGGATTCCTGTATTGCTGGAGGAGAGTGAGGTAGGATCCTATTGCCAGACGGAAGAAGGTAGTGTTAAACCACACAATATGGGAGAAGACAATCGCCTCCTTCAGGAAGGAAGTCAGAGGGAGGGATGCTAGTTGTGAAAGAACCCAAGCAAGTTTTATCCTCGTGTACGATTTGGGTAGTTTGGGTGAGGTAGGATCGTATTGCCAGACGGAAGAAGGTAGTGTTAAACCACACAATATGGGAGAAGACAATCGCCTCCTTCAGGAAGGAAGTCAGAGGGAGGGATGCTAGTTGTGAAAGAACCCAAGCAAGTTTTATCCTCGTGTACGATTTGGGTAGTTTGCTTTAAAGATTTCACATTGACTTTGTTCCATTTCATAGTAAAATATCCAAGTACACTTTGAAATGACATATACCCTGTGTGAAGGCACATCCCACCACATTACAGAGTTATTGTCTAAATAAATATTTAAAGCTTCTATACAGAATGAAATAACATCAGACAAGTGATTAAGAATCCTCTCAGAATATCTCACTAGTTCAAACACTTCATCTGGCTTGTCAGAGATCTCTCTTAGTAGATCCGAAATGTGCATTTGCACATTCTTAGAAAATACCACCACTGCTGGTGAAGTTTCTATAAGATACTGGTATTCATCTGACTAGAGAAGGCAAGAAAAAGTGAAGACTTGATTCCATAACCCAAAGATGACTCCATAACATCAGAGACATGGGGAAGTCATTCTCCACTTCTTACAATTAGTGTTTAATATAAAACAAACCCCACATTTTATTTATTTAAAAATATTTTTATTT
>NW_008794448.1:2596737-2597481 GCF_000699145.1 Aptenodytes forsteri
ATCCTGTAGTATTGAATTTTATAGTCTTATGTTTGCTACGAAATTATTTCCTCCTAACGTTTTTAAAATTTCTGCTCAATAAGTTCATGTAATGTCATCTAGTTATTATTTTATGAATTTGGGGAGTATTTTTATGGTTTTCCAAAACAGAAGCCATTCTTTTTGCCACTGTTCTTAACTAGTATTACAATATTATGTCTCAATTCAAGTACAACCAGGACTTCATATAATATTTAAGATATGGATACATCACAGCTTTTTAGCATTTTTTTTGTTCTCTAATCCTTTCTTAAAATTTCAGTCATTCTATTTGCTGTTTTGAATGCTGCTGAGCAGCAAGATAACATTGTGACAGAGACACTCACAATGAAAACAAAATTTTTTTCCTGAGCAATAATAACTAAATCAGAGTTCATCACTGTATTTTGTTAGGGCTGTTGCTTCTCATATGCATTAGTTAGCATTTATTGACATTGAATTTCATCTGTCATTTTATCATTCAGTCACTCAGCTCTTGAAACACTGTGTTATAGTTTAACCTGGCAGGCAGCTAAACACCACACAGCCATTCCCTCACTCCCCCTGCCCTTTCAGTGGGACGCGGAAGAGAATTTGAAAAAAAAAAAAAAGTAAAATTCGTGGGTTGAGATAAAGACAGTTTAATAGGACAGAAAAGGAAGGGAAAACAATAATAATAATAATAATAATAATAATGATAAAAGAATATACAAAACAAGTGATGCA
>NW_008794448.1:2597752-2599360 GCF_000699145.1 Aptenodytes forsteri
TCCTGGCTGTGCCCCCTCCCAGCTTCTCACTGGCAGGGCATGAGAAGCTGAAAAGTCCTTGACTAGTGTAAACACTGCTTAGCAACAACTAAAACATCAGTGTGTTATCAACATTATTCTCATCCTAAATCCAAAAGACAGCACTACACCAGCTAATAGAAAGAAAATTAACTCTATCCCAGCCAAAACCAGGACACAGTCTCACAGCATGTTACCATCACAGTTATTCAGAGCAGTAAAAACGATCGGCAGATCTTGTCACATCACCGTTCATCACCTTTTCCACGTTGTTTATACTAAACAGGTATCTCAGCAGATAACAATCTCCATTGTGAGAACTAATAATTTATTCCTACCTTTTATTTTCTATCTGTTAACCATGTATCACTCTACAAGAGGACTTTCTTATTGCAAGAAAAATTGTTGTATTTTTAGGACGAGGACATCAAAAACTTTAGTAGCTTAAGTACACTATATCTGTCGAGTTTCTTTTCCCTGGACCTTTGGCGGTCTACAAAGATTGCAATAGATTTCTGAGGCCTGGCCTAACACTCCTACAAAATTCTGCTTGAACTTTCTCCATTTTGTCATTTATCTACATGTTTACTGATTTCATTTTTTTTTTTTTACCTTTTTCCAATTTGTGCTAGACTAACTGACCAATAGTTTTATGAAACTGAGCTTTGTGCTCTAAATTAAACAGAGAAAGAATTCAAGCCTAGGTTTTCCACCTTCTATTGGTGCTTTCAATCATTGGGTTTAAGCAGAGCGACTTTGACTCTAGAGATGGGGGTTTTTTTTCTTTGTTTGTGATGGAGGAAAGGCAATCTGGTTTATGCGCTTAACTCCACGCACACATCTGATTGTTTTGAATTTCAAACATGGATAAGTCAGATTTAACCAAATAGATGCTTAATAAAGACTTAAATCACACACCATTGTCTAGTACTGACCAATAGCTAGCTCAGGCAACTATCCACACTGACTTTCCTTGGGCAATTGGTCCCTTTATTGTAGGAGGTCCAAGGTTATATCTCTATGAACAAACTGCACATGCCCAGGAGCATTCCAGGCACTGAGGCCAGCCGGCACAGAGTGCTCGTGCCTGTCTCCAGTACAGAAGGCTGCATGCAGACAGCCTACAGGAACAGTCCCTGGAGCAGTCACCCTTCCAAACCAAGTGATTCTTTAGGAGGTTTCTAGCTGGCATATGCTAAAAGCACACAAGGACTGTATAAACAACCCAGGTTAGCACATAACAGCAACCCTCCCTGCAGTTACAGTCTCAAAACAAAGGACCCGTGCTGCTGTATGGTAGCTCTTTGTTCCCCCTCTAAGTATAACTTTACAATAAAGAACAATTTGAATCGACTTCTTTGACAAAAGCATTCAGCATTTCTCCTCTGTTCTCCAACACCTCAAAGGAATTCAGCAGCATAATTAAAAAAAATTGAGTTCTCTAGTATGACGTTCCATTTCCTTAATCCTCAGGCAATTTATATTTTTTTTTCACAAAACAATTTATTTATTGTATGATATCAAGTGCTGCCACAAAAGGAAGCAAGGTTCCTTCACTAAATATTATCGAGGTGCTGCACAGGCTGGTGC
>NW_008794448.1:2599414-2621496 GCF_000699145.1 Aptenodytes forsteri
GGCAGCCAGGGCCTGTCGCAGCCCCCAGCCAGGAGCAGGGCAGGCAGGGGGCACCAGGGCAGCCCCAGTCCCGGGCCATCAGGCAATCCCTGGGGATGGGGACTGGCCAAGGCCGGGCTGGGATATGGGCCTGCAGGTAGGCATGGCTCGGCTGGGCCTATGGCGGGGCAGGGCAGGGCTGTGGGGAGCTGGACACCGGCCCTGCTGTGGCATTGCTGGGGCAGGGACTGACGGCCCTGAGGGGGCTGACATGGGGTCCTGGGCTGTGGGCAGGGACGGGAGAGCCCCAGGGGGGCTGCAGGCAGGGCTATGCATACCCTCAGGGCCCTGACAAATATTTTCAATTTGTCCTCAGAAAAATGGTGCGTGGGGAGAATCCCATCGTGTAATCACAAAACAGTATAATTCAGGTACACAGGGGAGCATAGAAAATGTTGCACAGGCAAGTATAATTTTACCATATCCTAACTTTTGACTCCGTTGACTGTTTGATGTTCTTTTAATATACTTTTTGTACATAATTTGTATAAAATAAAAATAGGTTATCCAAATGACTCAAACATCAATAAAACTATATTGGCAATACATAATACTTAGAATGGTTATAATAAATATAATATTCTGAGAATTAAAATATTACATACAAATAATGGCTTCCTGTTTGGGAAACTTACGCATGTACTGAGAGCAATTAGAGAGCCAAGAAGTATTTATAATGCATTTTTCCTAAGATTGAAGGTATTAACATAATTAGATTAACATCATACTTTAGTCTGCAGTTACAAACTGCAGATCTGAATGGATGAACTGCTATATTTATTTTTTAAAGTTTACAAATAACTCAGTTAATTCTTCTGGACCTTTGCAAAACTCTGCAACTGGTGTCTCATTGAATAACCTATAAGCTTTCTTGCTTAGAATTTGTTTATAACACTAGTCTCATCTGTTTAAAAGAATGTATATATGGATATAACAAAGAGGATACATACAGCTAATGGTACATACCAAAACTAGGTTGGCACACATGAAGCCTCAGCATGGAACAAGTTCTGTGGATACCTTACTGTTTCCTGACACCTGTCTCTTGTAGGACCAGCTGACAGTCTGGTGCTTGCACCTGCTTTCCATCTCAGGTGCCCTGAGTTACAATCACAGTCGTAGTAATTGAGGGGATAGACTTGGGGATCACTTGAACAGATCTCTCTCTAGAAGAACTAAGAATTTTTAGAAATCTGAGCATGATAGAACACATTTATCTCTCATTTATGAGTGATGATAATCATGTGAAGTATTTGTATCATCTGCATTAATCAGTTATTTATAAGAATAGTTAAATGATGCTCTTACTGTGTATGCCAGAATTATTGCTTTTGATTTTTTTCCTTTGGGATCAATGCCATGTCACCATGATGATTATTGACAATGTCTCTACAACTACTGATGATTTTCTAGGCATACTGTTGAAAATAGTGGAGATGTTCCTGCCTGAAGTACCTACAGTCTCTCAGACTTTTCATTGCTATTATTAATGTTAGTTCACAAAAGTGAAAAGACAATATTACTAACCTGTGAGCAGGATACTTTGACCTTTTCCTTTCTCCCTATTCTGCCCTCTTAAGGTTAACAAATGGATAGTGATCTGTGATCAGCTATATTTGCTTTACTGCACCTATGCATTAATTTATACTGGGAAATTTCTGATTTTCCTTGTGCCACAGCAGGAGTCAAGATGTGTCCCCTAGCTCTCTTAAGCCTTCAGCATCTGACCATTTTGCAGTTCAGTCTTGCAAACATTCTAGGCATTGCTATGGTTTTTAACTGTACTTAGCTGTGATTTGGGAGTTGTGACTGTTCTTATGCTTTCTTTATATGTAGTCTTTTATATGTTAAAGAGATCAACATAAGATTCAAAAAACATCTGAAGCTTCAACAAGAGTAAGCAGACTACCAATAAATGTTGAAAAAAAAGTTGACTACAGGAAAATATACCAAGCACAACCAGTAAAAAGGAAAAATTTATTACAGGAAAATGTATCCATCACAATCAGTGAAAAGGAAAATAATCAAAGATTTCTATATAACACACTAACTGGTTAGGCTAATTAGTGTGAAATGCAATTTGTATTCTACAGTTCCAGAAACAAAAGGAGTCCCAAAGAAATCTGACATATTAGTTTTTTGGTTTACAGCTAATACTACCACAAACAAAACAAAACAAAACAAAGCAAAAACCAAAACTGGTGTAAGTTCTGTTGCTGTTCATTATAGCATGAACATGTGTGACAGAAAGGTGAGTGCATGGACAGGTATATACACAAATGCATTCATGGCTTTGAGACTTTTTCAGTGTTATTTGACATTTCAAACTATATCCCTTAAAATTTATTTTCTTTCATCTATTTTTCATGTCTCAAGTTCATATCATGAAACATGCTAAAGCTTTTTTTAATATTATTATTTTCTTGCTTTGACTGCCCTCATAATTTGGTAATCTTTTTCTCCTTTTATAGATTGCCTGCATCTCCTTTGGGCAGCAAGGTATTTTGACGTAGTATGTAATTTTTTGTTTTTCCTGCAATTCCTTATCTTCTGCAGAGGAAATTGATTTTGTTTTTCTTTTTATCATTCAATTAAATGATTGGTTTTCTCTGGAGATAGATTTTTCTGCTTTTGACTTGACTTTATTTTTGTGGCTATAGCATATTTTTTGGCTGAGATTTGACTAAGATGCTTTTTGTGTTAAGTCTTAAACCGTCAGCACAAATATATTAAAGCACAAGAAGAAAAAGAAGCATAGTAGCATTTAAAAAATAGTAAATAAAATGAGTAATCTATGATATAATATTAACCCTACAGGACATATAATCCAGTGCCATATTTACTTGCAGGAATTTTATTTTTCTATTTCTCTGATAATCATGGTAGAGATGCTTCAGTAGAATTTCTCGGAAGAAAACAGAAGACTTCAGCTCTTGAAATGTGATTGGCTTCAATCTTTCCTCCACTTGCTTCTAAAGCCAAAATTAATATTTCATCTACCACAGGATATCATAGAAATAATTTATATTTATACCGTTACCTTAATCTCAGGTCATAGATATTACTTAGCATTAGCACTGTAAATATAAAAATACCCAGTCTCTTTGGACAATTGTGCAAAATAGTGGTGGAAAAGGGGACATAGCATAGCTTTCCCCCCTCTCCATACATCTATAGTAGTATTTCAATATACTCCTTTGATATTTTTCCTGAGAGCACTGAATTAAGCAAAAGAGGTTGCTGGGGATAAGCATATAGAAGGTAAAGCCATATAATGAGACTTGGTGAAAAAACAGTGGGTAAACTGCCTACCAGAACCAGCAGAAATACTCTCAATCTAACTATCAAAATGTGCCCTTCCCACACCTGAAGAGTAAACTAAACCAATGGATGATCCTGGATTTACAGGGGAAGGGGCGGACTGGGTAGATAGCTGTGGATGGCTCTCTGCCAGGGAACACAGAACCATCACATGAATGAAACAGAACAAAACTACTAATGCCCACGACAGGGGTGTGGTGATGGAAAGACTGTGTTAATACTTGGGACACGAGTGGAGTGGTGATGGTGGAAACATTATATACTGCTTGCTGTACTGGTGTTATTTTCCAAACCAATGGCATATTCCCCTTTTCTGTGATGTTTTCCATCAAGAGATGAAAATACATGGCATGAATGGAAAGGTGGTGATAGTTCTAGTGAAAAGACCATCGGCCTGAGGCTGCGCTTGTCAGTCCATGCAACAGAGAGGATTATATGCCATGCTCACCTCTGCTGCATGTGACGAGAGTGGAGAAGAGGAGGAAACTGACAGATGGGAAAAGCAAAATCCATATAGCACAGTGACCGTTTTATTCCTAATAGAGATCAAAACTCAGGCCTCCTGGGCTTTTGTCTACATGACTACCTATAATCATGAACACTGTTTGCATTTCCCTGTTCAAAATAATATTGTTGGAAAAGTCATCATAAATGAGAGAAGGAAAAGATGTACTGCTGAACAGGCATTGATCTTCTCCATATTCAACAGCTACTGAAGCAGTTTCAAGGATGCTCAGGTGGACAGCGATGGCCAAAAGGTTAGACTGTAACTGGACTGTGTTGTCCAAGGCTGCCCTGACAAGGGTCTATGAAGATTTAGGTCACTTAACAACTTTCTGGGGCACTCGGGACACAGTTTTAATGGAGATGACTGTCTGAAAAAAAGTGAGGATAAATAAGTCCTGAAGCCATTTTACATCTTTATCCACAGCCAAGGTCAAATACCTCTTGCTTTTCTGTTAGCATTGCTTCTTAGGACTATGAAAAGACAGGGGTAAATTAGAGTGATGATGAAAGACCTGTGGGCTGGGACAACTGGGAACTAAATCCCAGGAGAGGTAATGTATCATAGTCCTCTGTGATGTAGGGGGCATCTTTCTTGCAGCCGTTTTTGTTTCTAGCAAGTCAGAAAAGGAAGGTCAATAAATTACAGAATTAGAACTTTTAAAGAAACATAATGGAGCCTAATGTGATGATATGCTCTCTACCTTACCAACCTACTGGAAATATGTTCCCTCTTTTCAGTAGGAATATCCTTGAATATTACTCGTAACCAGAGGACCTCAGAAATGTGTAAGGCCAAATGGTCCTAGAGACTCTTTTCATTTGAGTTAGCCTCTAGTTATTTCTCCAAGTGTCCTTCAAGAGCAAATCAAATGAAAAAAACAGTAAATTCACTCCTGAGGTCTCTGTAATAGAGACCTTTAAAAGAACAGTATAGATGCAACCTCAGTCCTTAGTGTTTTGTTCGTGCATCCTGCCCCAATTTGAACAGCAAAGAGTCTTGCATACATCTACACTAATCAGGGAAGCTTTTGGGAAGGGCTAGGGGAAAGTTTTTGCTGTAACCATGACTGCAACATTGCAATCTTTGTCCATAGTTTCCAAAGAATTAACATAAGTATGCATTGAAATGAGAAAAGTTAACTGCATGCGGGCTTCTCCATTTAAAAATATTTGGAGGTGATGATATTTCTCTCAAAAAGTCTTTTGTCATTGTGCTTGAAGAAAACTTTAAGGCATTTTTTTGAAAACACATTCTAGCTCTGTAACTAGAGGTTTATATAACCTGCAGTGAATGGAGTTGCACTTCAGGTCAGTATCACGTAAAGATGCATTTTATAAGCTGCATTTTTTTGTTTGTTTGTTTTGTTAAGACTGCAGCTGGGAAAAAAAGGTGTAATGAGAAAGGATAAAAGCATACGTAAAATGTATACATAAAATGCCAATGTTCAACCAGAAGAAAACAAGTGACTGTCAAATAAAGTACAATTAATATAATTATTTTTCATGTTCCTCTGACTAAGTAGGAACTTGTGTATCTTATGTGATGTATAAATAACTGTTTTACTGATTGCATGTGTGCAAAGTGACTTCTATGTGCACACTCAGAGCTTCAGATTTATAAAGAAAAAGGGAAAAGGAAAAAAGGAAAAAAAATATTTTTCTCAATACTGTTTTTTAACTCTGGAGAATTTAATTTTCCATCTTAACAGATACCTATACTTCTTAATTTGAAAAAATGAAATTAGAGAGGAGCAGAATTTTTTTGGGGGTAGTAGTTTGTTGTAGAAGATGGTACTGCAGTTTGGTGAATGGTTGAAACACAGACTGAAGTTCTCAGTTTCCACAAAGCTTCCTCCATTCCAAGCAAATATTATAATCACCATAATATTATGGAGTCTACAGTCTTCTCCTACATATTCCACTGAAGGATGATTTGAAATGAGCTTTTGATTACTACTTTTTTAATATGAAGTAATTTCACAAAACAAATAACTGCTACTGGGTTCTACTTACAAGCAGTCAGAAGACATAAGAAGTTGTACCACTCAGCCTTCTATACTGCTGAAAATAATGTGACTTTCAGAGTAGTGTTTGGAAAAATTGAACTAGTTGAGAAGCAGAGATTCTATCCACAGTCCTTGAGAGCAAGGTAGTGTCATAAAACTTATATGCACAGAGTTCTTAATCTTAATTAAGCACAGTCGGGTCTCAATCTTCTGAGTCTCAACAATGCGGTTACAGACCTGGTGAAAGTGATGGGAAAACAAGTCTGGTTACAAATTATGCAAACTTTCATTCATTGTTTGGTGAATATAACAAATTTTGTACTTGCAATTTGGTTTCACAATAGACAGAAATCAAAACTACTTGTTCATCCCGGTTTTGGTTTATGGTAAATAAACTGAAAAACAAAGCCCCATTTGTGCAATTCTTACAAGTATACTTCATTATTTATTACACTGTGATCAAGGCTGTCACACGGACTCTTATTTCTGGGTAAAGACACAAGACAAATGAAAGTAAGTTTCTGCTCACTGCACAACATGAACTTCTAGCACTTTCTGAAAATATCTCCCAGTGACTTACTCATCTGACAGTGATGCATAGAGGTACCTCACAAAGCCTGCCTCCACCCCAAAGTTGTCATGGCCAAAAGCCACCATTACTTAGTTTGATTACACTCTCGCAGTCTGCAGCTGTGTCAACACACTGAGCTCAAACTGAGCTTGCTAGCTCATATTAACTGTTCCTCTACCAACCTAGTAGAGACATATTATGTTCCTGTTTCTGTTTTGTGGGCAGAGGCATACCTTTTGGACTGGCAAACTGTTGCTCCATACTCTGTTATTTTTTGTCTAGTAGATGAAGCTATTCTGAGGACATAGTCAGGATTTTCCCTTAAGCATCAACCAGCTCAGCCTGTGTCTCTGAGAACAGTTGTTTCAAACACTTCAGCAAATTAATAGACAGAGAGGCCTTACACTCAAAAAAATGTTTTTCCTCCGGTCTTTTTGTTTACTTTTATGCCAGTAAAAGAGGAAATGAAGAGGAGTTTTACTTTGCAAAAAAAATTTCCTCAGATCTGGCACACTGTCATCTCCAGAATGTCAGTGCTTTGTTTCATACACTCAGAGAAGGTGGCGTTACACATATCTCTCCTTTAAAAGGAGTCCTACACATGTTCTCTTGCAGTTGCCTATCTAGACAACAAAAATGTTCCGTGCGCTCCACACCTACCACGGAGCCATCTAACATGAATATTGAAACCATACTTCTACTGCTTGTCAGAGATGACAACTCTACTCAGTTAAAATGGAACTAAAATGGAAAGCAAGCCAAATGTAGTATTAGCAGAGAGAAGAGTTTTTTGATCTACAGCTAAATGATTTTCACTTGTAGCCAATAAAACAGTATAAGTATTAATATGTTAAAATGCTGACTGATAAGGAAGGTGCTTAAGAGTTAGTACTAGAGCTGATGTAAAATATGGCTTAACTGAGACAGGTCTGATATGTTTATATTTACATTCACATTTTTCTGAAGTTCTGGAGTGTTGAAATCCAGGGATTTTGTTTGGGTCAATCATTTGTTTTTGATGTTTATTCTTGTTTCTTCACTGTTTTTACCATCTTCTTAGCAACATTCCTTTCTTTTCCAGATTGGTTATTTCCATTCCAATAAACACTGTTTTTTCCCTGTTTCTTCCTGATTCCCAGCCAACAAGACTTACTTGTTTATGACTGTAATTTTATTTGTCAAAAGCATCTGTGATTACATCATCAGTGATGTCCGTATAGTTCTGGGAATAGACTTTCTGAGTTAACAGTTCTGGCTGGAAGACTACATCTCTATACACAAATTAAAAGTGCTAGAGAGGTATGGTATTTTTTAAAAGTTATTTTTTTCTCAGAGAGTAATGGAACCAGAAAACTATAAGTTCATTTAAAAATCTGGAAGATATTTTCTCGCCAGTTTCACTTAGGTCAAATCTGGGTCTAAACTACATACATATATACAAAAAACAAAAAAAACCCCAAACAACCCCCCCAAAACAAACAAACAAACAAACAAACAAACAAACAAACAAACCCCTTCCTAAGTAGAGAGGTCTTTGTTTCACTGTAGAAATGTTGACAAAATTTTATATTCTATTTCATGTTTTTCTTAGAATCAAGAGCTTAATGTAGGTAAGAGCTGCATTTGTTAATTATCTAAGCAGCAGCTGCACGGTGAGACAGAAATGTTGCTTGTAGGAGGAGGTGGGCAAAAGAGAGCAATAGCATTTTTTTTCCCTCCTAAGTAGAGAGGTCTTTGTTTCACTGTAGAAATGTTGACAAAATTTTATATTCTATTTCATGTTTTTCTTAGAATCAAGAGCTTAATGTAGGTAAGAGCTGCATTTGTTAATTATCTAAGCAGCAGCTGCACGGTGAGACAGAAATGTTGCTTGTAGGAGGAGGTGGGCAAAAGAGAGCAATAGCATTTTTTTTCCCCAGGAAATATTTAAAAAATAAAATCATTTTGGTGGTTCTCTTGCACTTCATTAAATTTAAATTAGGGGAAAAAAAGGTTTCAACAACTGCAGTGACTGGCCATCTGTCCAAATAACAGCTAGGAATAAAAATGCACTGACCCTTTCCCATCTGTATTTGTCAATGGTTTGGGAGAAGTACATAATGCTGTGTCTCTGGTCAACACTGAATGTTCAATCCATTTTCATTTACATAAGCTTTGGGGGCAAATTCATGCTGATAAATAATTATTTGACCACAGAGTCCATTATTTAATTATTTTTTGTAAGTGACTGTTTTTTTCTATAATATTCATTTTAATAATTTGACTAAAAAATAACAAAAAAAAACAGGGTAAATGAGTGTTTGTATCTATCATACGAATTTATCCAACAAATAGGAAAAAAAGGTGTACACAATGAGTGTATATATTGCTCTCTGAAGTGACTTACCACAAGGAACAAAATAGACAAATCAGTCATCTAGACTCCATATTCCACACCCTCAATAAATCTTCCTCACTTAGCTGTGACACAGACTGAAGTCCATTATAAGTGTAGGGGGCGGTACAAACTATCTCTTGCCAGTTTCCAGGAAATTAGCAATACATTTCTATGCCCACGATACACAAGAGCTAGGGCATCACTAGTGTTAAATTCACTGTAAACAAAACATGTGGGTGCTGGGTTGCTGGAAGACCAAAAAATTTCTTTTACAGTCATGACGTGAAAAGGGATCTTTGGTAATCACTGTTTTAGTTCCTTCACAGCTCAACACCATGTTGCTGTGAAGTTCAGGGTTAGGCTGACCCTTTGCAAACAGAGACTGGATGATATTTCATTACCACCAAGAACTACTAAAGCCAGTTAGTACACTAGGGCATTATGGTCTAGCATATGCTTTTGAGTGTTTAAAGAACACTAACTCATGGTTGCCTGAACGTAATCAAAATTAGCTTGCCAGTGTTGGAACTGAATTAGAATATTGGTAAAAACTGATAAGCACACTTGGGAGAAGAAAAAATAAGAGTATTTTTTTGTGGAAGAAGTTCTTGTGGAAATGTCATCTGTTTGTGAAAGCACAGCAGGGTTTTTTGGCAGATTTTTATTATTATTTATTTCCTCATTCAGTCCAGATCATATACGGAATTTGTATGAAAAGGAGGGGGTGGGATAGGGAGAAAAAATAGGAAATTCTTGTAACCAGATTAAATAACAAATGAGAGCTATGTACTTCATTTTTTGACCACTTCTGCAAAATAAATAAAGCAGTTCGTGAAAAATTCTGTTCACAATATATACTAATGGTTGATGGATAAAATCATAGTTACAGCATTGGAGATTTGATTTATAATTCTCAAGGGTATGCTGAAATACAAGAAGTGTAGGGCATTCTGTGGTAGAAGTAAAGGCTGAGAAACAAAACACCAAGGCTTCAGATATTATCAGTTCAACTGATTTAAATTTGTACCTGTTGAATACTTAATGTCTGATAAGAATTCAGATCTTCTGCTAGTTAATGTTGTTTGAATCTGGATTTTCATTTCACACCTATCATCTCTAATTAGAATTGGAAACTGCAAAGATATATACCTCAGGTATTTTGTAGCCCAATGAAAGAAACTCTAGATATATACTTCCTTTATTTCAATTTTTCACATTTTGTCCCATTATTAACAGATATAACTATATTGATTAAGCAACAGATTGAAAAGGTTATACTCACTGGAACTCTCTAGTGAGCCAAAGCAACCATAGACTTGGCTAGGTTGCATGGCAATGTCGAGTTGATGGCTATGTCTCTAGGTAGCTGATGAATGTAATCCAATGTGTTTAGTATATAGGTAACTCAAGTGATCACTCTGAGTGTGAAAATAAAATAAAACCTAAATGAAGATGAAAATAAGAAAAAAAATGATACATTCACTTTCATAATGAATAAGAGGTAGAACCAATTCTCTGGGTAGCTTCAGAATTCTTTTCCTGTTAACAAAAAAACCCTGTATGTTGCAGATATGCAAAAGCATGTAAAGGTCACCACCCAAAGAAACAGGATCACTGCACTAAAGCATAAAGTTTCCTGTTAAGGGTAGAAAGATTTGGAGGGAGGATTGTTGTTTAGGTTTTGTTTGGTTTTTTTTTCTTAACAAAGAATAAAGCAAATAAATACAACTGTAAAGCAGCTAATTTTTCATTCATTGTATATTATTTTCTAGTATTTTTAGTATGTACCACTCTTGCTGTGAGATAATCAGTCACATAATTTTTTTAGTTTAAATTACTTTAGATTGTATGCGGTACATCTAATTTTTTCTTTGAAGTTTCACATTAGTTTCTAAAAGTGTTCAGTACTTGAACTTTTTATAAGAAACCACAGAGAGATGAAACTTAGGAAAAAATTAATTACTCATTTCTAGCAAAACAAAAATACCTGGGTATCCACAAGTTAAGCTGAATCTAATCATATCCGTTTGTACAAGGTGTTATTTGTTATACTAGTGATTAGTAATGTCACATTGTCCTGCATTTTGAAACTCCAGTATGTTAGTAAGAGGTTGCAAAGAATAAGAGATGTCATGGCATTTTGCTTCATTGTATTAACTCCTGTATTACATGTATTACATGTGTAAAATATATTATATTTTAAAATGCAGGAGTTCTCCCTGACCAGTGTTTATTTAACAAAGTTTTTCCACAGTTCTTGGTTACCTCTGCTTCAGCCCAGAAGCATGGAGACAGATAAGCCTTTAAAAGCTAAAAAATAATTTTAAAAAGACACAATCATTTAACATAATTTTATACAAGCTTTATAATATCTGGGATAATTAATCTAACTTTCAACTGTCCACAAAAGAACTACAAAGAAAGAAACTCTTATTTAGGACATACTGCATGGGGAAATCCTATTACGAGTTCACTGGTAAAACTTCCATTCACTTAACTGAGTCCAGGATTTCAACATCTGTGTAAAGAAAAAAAAAAATCAACAGCTCTTTAAGAGCTTTAAGAGCTAAAAGATTATTTAGTTTCTACCTAAAGAGAAAAAATAAAAAGGACCTTCTTAAACAGATTCAAAATACTTGTGAAAATTATGTATGATTGCAAAACTTGAATGATACAAACAGTCTCCATTTTTATAATAATATTTTGTACTGTGAGCTCACTTGATGCTACGTTTATCTGGCTAAAATTACCATGACAGAAATATTCTTACAACAACCTATGTCCATCCAACAGAGCTTTGTGCTCCCAGTGACTAATTTACAGGGAAGCCTCTTCCCACTCAGCATCATCCCTTGATTTATTCAAGGCTCACAGGGCCAGATGTAGGCCATGAGTGTTTCATGTTTAAAAGTATTTGCTAACTCCCCATACCTAGTCTAAATATTTTTGAACTTTAAAACTGTAAACATTTATTAAGTCTTTAAAAAACATAGTTACGCCTTCAGGAAAATAATTATCTGTTTCACTAAATCTGACACAATCAAATGAAACTCACTGCAGCACAGAAAACCCTTGAGGTATCCAAACTATGAACATCACTCTGTGTGCAACTGGGAAACAATTTTTCAGTTGGTATCAAAGTTACTTAAAAGGACTTAGCTAATCACTAAAATAAATCAGACACATGTTGATTTTATCTTTCCCATACTACGAGTAGAATATGAATTACAGAAAGGAGCAAAAAAAATTGTTTTGATGAGTAAATGAATATTGTGACAGAAAAATTATATTGGGAGTACATTTATATGATGCCATGGTATCACTTTTACAAAGTGATTTCTGCTGGAGGGGCTTTTTCAGATAAAACATATAAATTAGGATGCCCCCAAGGCATAGTTTTTCATTCTATGTGAAACCAAGAAAGCATTATATGTCTAAAAGGAGTCTGTAGGGACAAACAGGCTCATGCTTAGTTAAGGGGAAAACTGCCATAGGGAGGGAAGTTAGATACATGATCTTGATACCCAGCAGGGAAGCTGGGCTGATATCACTGGTAATAAAAACCCATCAAACTCGGCATGTAATTCAGCCCTTGGTTGGAAATGCTAAGTGACACTGACAAAAAATCTTCCAAGGGTCATCTGCAGAATTGTTCAAAGTCAGATGTGACCTTTTTTAACTTGCTGTATCAAAGTTAAAGAAAGTAATGTAAAGAACAGTAAACATTTGCCACAAAAAAAGAGAATTTAAGAAGAAAAGATGATGGAAATCTATCTGCATATGAGAGCATTAGTGTGTTCTCAGTTATAATTAACTGAGTAAAGGTAACCTAGCCAAAAAGCAGACTCTGACCTCTGCACCCACACTTCAGGGAGAAATCTACTGAAAGGTACAGGATTTAGGAAAAAAAAGAATTTTTTTTTTTAAATTGGAGCTCCTACTGCTAGATTCCATAACAATTCTGAATTAAAATGTTAGCTGATACTACTCAAGTCCTACTCTGATAGTTGTCCAAAGTGACTGCTTTAAGATTGGGATGAAAAAGAGCAGCAAAGCAAATAAGCAATGGAAAATCTGAGAAATAAACCCATTTTAATTAGATGAATTCATGATATCTGAAACAGAATATCCAGTGGGGTTATTGTAACCACTCCTGAAGAATTTCCATTCTTCTTTAACACACTCCTTTGTGTTTCTATGAAACAGTTTCATCTGGAATCTTTCCAGAGCTTATTTGGTTTAAAAAACAATTAATATTTCTTTTTCTCCTAATATTGCTCTTGCTTTCTTTTATCTTTTTCTACTTTTCTGCCTCCATTTTGTTCTTTCTCTTCTCCATTCACTTTTAGCTAGAAGTCTATAGACCCAAAATAGGTACTTTTGCATTTTCTTCACCAGAAACATTGTGGCATGTATTAAAAGAACCAGTTTTGACTCACATTTCTTCATTTCTCCAGAGATAAGGTTAAGTAGCTGCAGAGTAATTTAATATGCCTGAACTGTTTGAGACCAAGGATTTATTCCAGTGTTTCATTTTATAGCCATAAACACTACCGGTTTTGACAAATTGTTTTTAAGAAGTGAAAGAATAACAGATGTCTTGCAGCCCTCACCACCAGCAGCTAATTTGGCTAGCAGTGTCAACACTGTAAAATCCCTTTGTGTCTATAATTATCTCATTCGTGTGATTACTGGCATGGTCTGGCCAACCTTACCAAAGTCAATCATAAGAGCTGGGCACAACCTAATGGAAATGCTAATAAAAAGTCAGGCTTTGCTAATGTAACTTCTGTCAGTCTCCAGAAATAACTTAAGGGTTATTGACTGTAAAAGCTGGGGAACATGAGCAGCCTCTGTGATGCTTGAGTTTGGCTGAATTGAAAAGTGCTAGCTTTTTTGGAGTCTATATGGATATTGCTGGTAGGTCTTGATGGTTGTCAGAGGTGTGATTATGCAAATGTATCTGAGTTAGGGTGTAGAAAACGATATGGACAGCTGAAATAGTAGCATCAGACCCTGGGGTAAACACTTGTGTTGCTGGATCTACTGTCTGCAATGACTAAAATAGTATTGGAATCTGACAGTCTAACGCCAGCTTAGATTGGTTTATATGAGCTGTGAAGTCGTACCTTTGCTGGCAATATAGTCTCCTCTGTATTTTCCAGTCATGGAAAGGTTAGAAATGCCTATGTACTTGACCACTCTCTGTAAACATCTGTCTCACACAGGCAATTACATCCACAACTGTATAGTTGCCTTGAAGCAGACAGGAGCTTGTGCTCCAAAATTTCTTTTGGCAGGTGCTTTTTCAGTCCTAGATTCACAAACATCCTGTGATTGAGCTCAGTGCTCAAGATTTTGAAGTAAACTCCTGTATGGCAAAACTTCATTGCATGGCAGTCTCACTATTCCTCCTACTCCTCTTTTGTAGGTGATTCACTTATAGTCAGTTGGGTATTGGACAAAGGTAGTTATATCAGCTAAAAGGCTATCTGCCTCTTGCGTACAATGCAGCTTTGCACCGATGCATAAAGCCCTGATCTACTGTAGAAGGTTAGATGTCCTTTCAGATTCATGCTTTGCCTGCAATGCCTCGCACTGCTTTCCAGCATAAGTGCAAAGTGCCTTTTGTATGCAATCTCTTGTTGCATCTGTCGCCATTTCCTCCATTCCATAATTTGAAATGGTATGGCCTGCACAAAGAATTTTCCATGCCTTGTGAAAGGCAACGACCATACTACTTAGGGCAGGGTTGTGTAACTGCAGCTTTGCCACATCCCACTTTCAGATTGCCTAAGTGCTTCATGTGAAAAAAGGAGTCTGATTTTTCTTTGAATGATTTTTGTTAGTTATCTCTTTTTGCTCTTTCTGATCAGACCAGTTTAGTCTATACTGTTCATGTTTTTCTCTTCTTGATTCCTTTTTCCGTTGCTTGTTCGTGGCTTTAGCAGTTATGCTCTTCTTTCATGCGTTTACTGACAAGGACTTGAAATGGAAGGGGCTGAATTGTGAAGGTAAAATATTTCTGGAGGTGAAAGTTCCCTCAGTATAATTCAGTCTATGCTATGTCTCTCCTTTGCTTCCACAGCAGTTGAAATCAAAAGGGACAAAGACAAAGCATTTATAGAACACTATGAGAAAGTAGAAGTAATTTGGGCTTTCTGGAGAGAAAGAAGAAGCAGAGTAGCCTTTGTCTGGAATACATAATGACTTACTTAATTCCTATGCCTTTTCTTTTTGAGAGTTTTTCAGGAAAATAAGAGGAACAGAAATCCCCAATATGACATAATAGATGGAGCCTGTGTACCAAATAACCGCTCAATGATTATGCTAATTACACTGTTCCGTGGTGTTGGTTTTGTCAAGTAACTTTGCAAAATAGAAGAAAAACATGAAAGAAAATAAAAGTTATTTTATTTATTCATTTTTTACAAGTGTTTTGATATGTTTCTCTGGAGATCAGTCCTGGTATCCTAGGAATTAATCCTGTGGAATGGTGTTTGGTAGAACCAGGTGCTAACAAAAGTGTTTCAAAAAGGGCATTAAGGAAAATTAGAAGCCTGAGTTGTGCTGAGCTATGCTTTCAGGACTGAAACTGGTAAGTGTTTTCTACAGCTGGCACTTGGCTCTCAGTTGTCCAAATCATCACTGAAATGTGAGTTGGAACATTGTGGAATAGCACTGGGAAAACTGAACTGTAACTTTACAGCTACTATACTGTGTTGCTAGGTCTACAGTGACAATGCAGTGGTGCACAGTGGACACCTCAGTATATGACAAGGTACTGCAATTTGCTTTAGGCAAATTCCCTTAGTATGGTGAGGTGGTCTTTGAGCAACACTGCAGGCGCTATTGGGTATGGTGTAACTGTGAACATAATAAACGTGTTTTACGATGCCAGCTAGTATCAGTATAGACAAAGTTTATAGTGATTCACAGCATCCTTTTAATCCCAGTGTATGTAAATACAGTGATACACATAAAAGGTAGCTTTCTCACTGGTACCTGTTCAATATCAATGTTCATGTGGGGAATAGCGATACACTATCAATATAGTGCCTTATTCAACAGCATTCAACTTGCCTGGTGCATCACTTACAGACAGGATCTCCCTTTCAAAGTCTTACAATCTTATTAAAAGGCAAAGTGTAAGAGAGTGATGCATGGCTGAGGGGGCAAATGAGGGAGAGGAAAGGGATCCTTTATGGGGCCATACACATGGCTGTTTGTGTGCCATGATAATTCAGAAGCTGTTATTGTCAAGAACAAATAAATAAATATGTATGCACATCTGCCTAGGTGTTTTGGTTTCAGCATTCTTCAAGTCCCATCAATGCAAAATTAACATGAGTAAAACCACATTTCTCTCCCTCTCCATTTCATAATTTTAAAATCTCCATATAGGTCACCTCAGCGCTTCCTCTTACACTATGCTGTTGTCCAGAAAAATTATGAAAACAACATGATGTTAAAACAAGAACAATAATCACTGTTATTCCTGGAGCACTAAGAATAACAGCGTTTATTGTCCTTGTGCTGACATTGTTTCTCTGTTACTGTTCTGACTTAATGCTTTGTGCTTTTGCTGCTCCCACCCCAGTGAGCTTTCAGTGCACGTTTAGTTACTAACCCTTTAAGGGCCAGAAGCCCTGATTTGTTGCTGCAAAATCTAATGCAATGTAAAATGTGGTAAAACACAAACCCTTTTTAGATCCCAGTGATAAAGAGGTCTTCAGGGGGTGCCTCACATTGTGCAAACTGTGGACAGATGGAAATTGCATGTAATGAGAGTTACTCCAGGGGAGAGTCTGTCAAAAATAGGAAGAAGAAGAAGGAAATCCATTCAAGAGAGGGAAGTCTCCAGACTGCACAATGTGCTTTATATGGATAAATAGGTGGAAGTAAGACTGTCCTAGCCTAGAAAAGAAGTTCATAGAAACCTGTGGTCAGAGAAAAATTCACTCTTAGATGCAGTACACAGGAGAAAAGGATGCTAGAACAATGGGTAATTTTCTTTCTGTCAGCCTCTCTAATAAGCATGAGAATAACAATCCAATCACACTTCTAGAACAATATAAATGAGTGATTTCCAGAAAAAAAAGACATTCTTCCTTTTCTCAAAGACAAGAGCTATCAAATACCCTCATCTCAAAGTTAAGAGAAATCTCTGCAGGGAGAAAGTGTTTGCTATTCCTAGCACTGATACCTCTTAGGTACCGGGAGCATGGAACAGATCCTGTTACTGCCTCTCTTTTCATCCCCTGGTTTCAGCTGGTGCGTGGCACTGAACCCCTTTTCCCCCCCTTTTCCTTTTATTACCCTTTCTACCTTAACTGTTCAGACAGTAAGGCTTCTAGACAAGAAACTCTCACTGTATATTATTACTACATGTGGCAAATTGAGACCTTTTGGCAGTCCTGTAAAAAATATGTTCCAGTAGACTAGTTACTGTACATTTATGTAAAATACTATTAAAAACATAGGATGAAGGTGCTTCAAAATATCTGCATCCGTTTAGGCCCAACAAATCAGAGGCTGTACTAATCCATATTTCCTTTTTATTTACTTTTATGAAAATTCCTTTGCTTTGTCTCCTGTCAGCTGTGCAAAAATACACCATTTTTAGCTCCATATATTTTTACAGATCAAAACTTATGGGTCAGGTTCATACAGATTCTCACATAGATTCCCACATAGAGCTGTGAGATGCTTGTTACTTCATACATTTAAAGCTTTTGACTTTTTGTGCTGTTTAGAGATTAGTTTTGTCGGAGGGAAGGGGTTGTAGATTAAAGGCTATCGGTGCCTATGTACGGCTGTGGGTAGAAACGTCAGACTAACTTAAAAGTATGTGATCAGGTTGTCCTCTAGTGGCTGCCCAAGAGAAGATCTAACCATAAATTTCACAACAAATGTTGCTGCAATGGAAATTAGTGTAAGACCTTGCAACTTCTGCTTCTGCAAGGATTTGATAACCAGATGTCAAAATTATCAATCGCTGTATGATTTCCATTCTAGAGGCAGACCCTGAAAGCCTTTTTCTTATCTCTTCCTGAATATGCCTCGCAATAACATCCTAAGTTAAGTTATGCTTCTGGGGGGTCTTTATGCGCAGAAAATCCAATTCCACATCTCCAGGCTTTTTTGCAGGGATGGAACAACCCTCTTCTGACATTCTGTTTTCCTATTATACTTCTACCCTCTGTGCCACTGGTTTCAGTACTTTGTCCCCAGTACAAGCGTGTTTTCTTGGGAGAGAACAAGTGTAGTGGGAGATGGGAGGCAACTTCTGCCTCTGATTCCACAAAAGAGCATTCTGTCCTCCTTCCTGCAGCCCCACTGGGTGTGGTGCAGATGATACCCTCTCTATGGTAGTGAACGAGGGTCTTGTATCCACTGAGGAGCTGTCTGGCAGGGCTTTTGACTCTTCTACTGACCTGAGAGATTAGACTCTGAGATTTATTTGGAACAATGAGTTTTCTGAACACACTGACATTGGTATTCAGACCACTGTAATAATTTGTATTAAATTATGTAATAGAGCTCTTTTACCCTGTTATTTTAAAATGGAAGCTCCACATGTAAGACAAATAGAAATAGAAAAAGAAACCACACGTTTCTAAAAATAAAATATTTATTCATAAGTACATGTTCAAATTGCACACCAAAACACCCACAGGATTGATATTTCTGAAGGCAGCTGAGAAATCTTTCTCAGTGGGACTTACGGAGCTTATGAGGCATCCACTGGCCAGTTTGTAATACCTGGCATCAGAAGAATGGAAGCTGAATCAGGCATCAGACAGGCTACAAGGCCTAGATTTTCTAGGCTTTTCCAGTATGTGAATCTACCTGTTATTCAAGACACAGTTAAGACTTCTCATTGTAAAACAAAGGCAGCGATGAAAGTATTTTATCAGTGTTCTTGAAAGGAAGTTAGGCTGCATAGTTTCTCATCCAACAATGTACTTATTATCTCTGTTTCACAAATGGTGACTACTGAGGCAGAGAGCAGTTAACTGAGTTGCACAAGGTCATACCTCAAATCCCCACAGCAGAGGAACAAATGCATTGTTCCGTCCTGTTTTGGACACTGGTTGTCCTTCCCCAGACAAGGAAAGCTTGTGTGTTAGTGTTAACTTATAAACAGAATAAAAGTAACAATACAACAACCAGTGGTTACTGTACAAACATATTCTATGTGACACTGCAAGATTAATGTTAATAATAGTTGGAGTATGGATTTATGAAGCCATGGTATAGTGCAAAGCAGAGAAAAAATATCAAGCTCAACTGAAAAACAAATTCAAGATTCCTCTGAGCCAACAAGTAACATGAGAGGAAAAGTTTTATTATTTGCATTTAAGTAGGACTGTGCCCACAAGGAAAGCAGCATTAGCAGGAAGCAGAAAGTATCTAGCCATGGGGAATGTCCTCTAGTCATTGAACATTGTTCCACAAATAAGCCAAACGTACTGGAAATCTAGCTATTTATTCCTTTTTGCAGAATCAGCAGAGTCATGTACAACCACGCATATAAAAGTAACATAAGGTTTTAATCTTTTCTGTTGTAATGAGGAGCTATAGTTATTGCTTTCACTAAGGCTTGTTGCATTTTTTAGAAGATAACTTCCACATTCCCCAAACGTATCCACAGAAAAACATCTATACTCACACATATTTATAGGATGTTACAGGAGGCAGATTGCTCCGTCTGACGTCAGCAGGCAGCACAGTTTAACTTTAATAACCCCACAGTACCTCCTAACTGCTGCTTAGCTCTTATTCTGCTCCTGCCAGTTACGTCTTTCTTTGCTTTCTCTCAACTTCAGCAGCTGGGCCTGTACTAGAGTTCAGGCCTAAGGGAGCACAAAGAAAGTTTGAACATTTAGTAATAGTGTTCTTTGAGAATTCGTACAGATAAAAATCTTCCCTCCTCCAGCTCCAGGGGTGTTAGATAGCTGCTTACACCCTGTACATGACATTACTTCCAGCTGGCACTGTCACAACAGGATCATCACTCTCTCCTGAGAGTACAGGATCTGCAAGATAACAACACTAGTAATGGATTTCAAGCCATTACCCTCCTACTAAACAATCTAAAAAACAAGTCTAGTCTCCTGAAGGTGTTTTTTTGTTTCTGTTCCCTTCCCCCCCGCCCCCAGTACGTTTTGCTGCAATTGGAAGAAACCGTTTTTCTCCTTGAAAGCAAAGAACAAATAAGAATTACTGGCGATCTTCTCTTACTTTAAAAGTTCACAGACTGATTGACAAAGAGATATAAAAAATCATCATGTAGGTGGTATAAAGTTTAATGCAATTACGTATGTATTGAGAAATAGAACACAGGAAAATGAAGCATTTAAAAATCTACAGTACTCTCAGATCTATCCAAACTATGAATTCGCAGACACAAAAAAAGAAGCTGTACTGCAAAAGATACACTATGAAGGTGCACAAAAGCTTTAACAGCATAAGGCTGGAGCTTTAAGATTAAGAAGCCTGGTTGGAACACTTCTATCTATACTAGTTTTCAGTTTAAAAAACAACTTTTCAATAAAATTAAATTTCTTTTGAAAAATACCTGGATTTGTCAGAAAGGACCTCTTTCTATCAAAATAAACTTCATGACTACTGAAAAGCTGATAGGCATAGACTAATAGATTACATATTGGAAAATAATACCTTTGGAACAATTGCAGACTTTGTGTCTTACTGTCCCCAGCCTATGTGGACCAGTTTCTCAGCTGGACTTCAATTCTAGTGTGGCATTATTGCCAGAGATTCCCATAATATCAAATAATAGATTAGCAAGACAAGACATCATCATAACATATGGTTAATATTGTCTGAGAAGGGAACCTGGTCCATAGGTGAGAACAGGGGCAATGAAACGTTTAAACTACAATGTCTTCATCCATTTGGGCAAAGAAGAAACTACTATAATGAAACATAGTGGATAATATTTTAAGATCTTATGTTTGGGTCAGTTAAAAGAATTGTACTTTATACTAGGTAGTTTTTGAAATGAGGTACAGTTTTATATAAACTTGTTTTATTAGTACAACAAAACTACTCATCTGTTGCAGAAAATAAAACCTCTAGGGTAACTGTTGGAAAATTTAAGTTTTGCTGAACTGGCAGAAACCAAAAGTTGGATAGGCTAGTCCAAAAAACATGAAGAATAAACTTGCCATTCCACATGAAATAAATCAATGTACTGTTGAAAGGCATAATGTAGCTATTAGTGAGTCACTTAGTGACTACCACTTGGGAAAAGTAACCAGAGGGAATAAAAATATTTTTATGCCAGTTCATTCTTGCAAAAAATTTATGAATCTTTTGTAAGGCTGTACTCTCCCATACTCTCTTTTTTCTCATACTTAAAATGACTTTTCCTAATAATCTAGTATTGTCAGTAGCAGAAGGAAAAAACAGAGAGTAGATACTATCTGATATCAGAAACTTCAAATTTTAAATACAGTTTTAATAATTTTCAGAAGCAGATGAGAAAATATCTAATACTTAAACTCACAAAATGCACCACCAGTGTTTTCATATCCAGATGATGTTGTGAATGACTGGCTTCCATATCTGAAAATGCAATTTTGTTATAGAAACAAGATATCTTCTGTCTACAAAATGTTTTTTTACTTTGTATTTGTATTCAAAAATATTCCACAGTGTCATAGTAAAGGGCCTTTTGGATGGTAAAAGTAGATTGTTTAGAAGATTGGAAGAGAGTATGTTTTCATTAAAGATAGCATAAACTGTTCAAAATATTGGTATTGAACAGATATTCACAGAAATTGGAATTTTACAATTGTAGGAAAGAAAAAAAGATAAAGAAATGTTAGTGTAATGAGTCAGCTTTATGTTACAGGTCTACAAAGCTGTGAGGCACACAGAGAGGATGAATAGGAAATAATTATTTATTATTTCTAATAATAAAACATCCCAAGGAACATCAAATGAAAATGACATCAGGTGGTACAGTCAAGACAATCAAAATGAGATTTTTTTTTTCCATTAAATGTGTAAACTGGAGCAAAGTACTGTAAGATATTGTGGTTACTGTGCTGGTTTTGGCTGGAATAGAGTTAATTTTCTTCACAGTACCTAGTAGCTGTGTTTTGGATTTGTGCTGGAAACAGTGTCAATAATACAGAGATGTTTTTGTTACTGCTGAGCAGGGCTTACACAGAGTCAAGGCCTTTTCTGCTTCTCACACCACCCCACCAGCAAGTAGGCTGGGGGTGCA
>NW_008794448.1:2622425-2632978 GCF_000699145.1 Aptenodytes forsteri
TCAACCCATGAGTTTTCTCACTTTTACTCTCCTGATTCTCTCCCCAGTCCCACCAGGGGGGAGTGAGCGAGCAGCTGTGTGGTGTTTAGTTGTCGGCTGGGGTTAAACCACGACAATACTAAAACATGAATTCACAAATTACATCAATTCAAGAAAAAAGAATCCATCCAGGACTAGTAAGCACACAGCTACGATCAGTCGTGGAGGAAGTGCCTCAAATGCAGACTGATGAAAGCTGGGAAGTTATTCCTCTATTATCATATGCTTACTTGTTCTTATAGTTTTTACATAAGTATCTGCTCCTGATCCCTGTCAGATTGAGGCTGCTGGGCATGATGGACTTTTGGTCTGCCCTATGAAGGCTGTCCTTATAATCCTGCTCCCCACATGTTCTATTTAAACAGCAGCGACCATGTTTAGAATTTGAACCAAAGCCTTCTAGCTGAGGAACGCTATTGATTTATCCTTTATAAAATGTTACATATTGCTTCAGCAAAATTATTTATAACAGTTAGTAATAATTTATTTTCTAATAATATTATTATTAAGGAGTCTAAAAGCCACATCTTAAGTGAATTTGTTGCAATTTAATCCCTCCAAAACAACTTCAAGAGTATCTATTAAACAGTGGTGCCTTGTGCCAGAAACTTCAGTAGTGGGACTTATCCCAGTATATCAATTCAATTGCTGCTACTCAAGATCACTGGTCCTTTTTTCTTCAGTTAAGAATTAATTCAAAAGTGAGGGAAGTTGCAAGTTTTCAATAACACTTTAAAGATATATTTTTCCTAAATCACATTTATTTAATGTACTATTAATTAATGATGTAAAAATGTCACTAAAATTAAAGGGAGTGTTTTAAAGTCATAAAATAATAGGAAATGCAGTATTATAAATGAATTTTCTCCAGAGCTATTTCAGCCTATTAAGATAAGGCCAATTCTGAAAACTTCTTGTGAGTCATTCAGCTAATGGAAGATAATAATTGCTTCAGTCACTATGGTTTACCTGATCAATCCAGGTACATCTGATACAGTAGACTGCAAAGTTTTATTCACCACCATTTGAAGTGATTATGTCAATCTAAAATGGCAAAGCAGCATGTTGAAGAACCGGTAAAAAAAGTATCTGGGGTTTTTTTTAATGACATTTAAGCAAGGAAAGGTCTGTTTTTCTTCCTCTTTTTGGAAAGCTGACCACTTTGTGCTTGCCCATTCTTCTTTACAATTGTGAGGCAATAATTATTGAGAGTTTTGGGGTTTTTTTAATTAATTTCCAAGGTAGCTGAAATTAGGATTCAACAAGTGCAATTCCTTTCTCAGTTACATTTTGCATTTTTAAGCTTTTGGAATCCTGAGCTGACTTTACAGCTTTAGAAATCTTTAGCAATTAAGAAAACTAGTTCCTGTGCTTTACATCATCTCTTCTTGGTGTATGTCCTAGAACTTCTACAAACCAAGTCTCATTTTCAAGTGAAGAAGCCTGGAAGCAACTTGGATATCAAAATGAGTAATACACGGGTGAAGGTGGTTCAGGTAGTGAGTTTGAGTGTGGACCAATAAAATGGTGTTATATTCATCTGCAGTGTAATCTCCTTGACAGTGAAGATATTCAGAAATGAATGGTTCTGAAGTTAAAATAAGAGAAGAAAGCAGATATTTTTTCTGTTATTTTTAATTTTGAAAATGAAGTCTCCTACATTGCACAATACTTTAAAGAAGGGCATTTATTTTCTTTATAGATTAACTCAGAAATGTCATTGTTTATTCTGAGAGTTTGGCTTAGTTTTTGATTGTACAAACCCAAATAAATAGAAGTTTGACTAGGATACTTTTACTCAGGACAGTATATAAAAAGCACATACTATACTATACTATACTATACATTCTATAAACTATATAGCAAGTTTTAAAATAAAATACAAAAATCTGTCTGGAACTTAAGTGTAAACCAGCGTTAAGTGCTATGTTATATTTGTATCAATTAGGCATTAGTAAATATGATCACATATAAAAAAAATGATTACATTTGATTCAAGTATCAGTGAAACTGTACTGTTTTGCTCTATTATGTTAATATCTGCTCACAGGATTTTAATAGTTTTCAGCCCAGGAAGCTTATTGCTGTGTTGCAATGACTGAAAGCAGTCCAGTATTCTGTTAATTTTATACCAAGAGAATATCATAAGTTTGCTCTGGTTAATTTTCAGAAACAAGTGAAACCATTTGGCACATATTTTGAAAATAAATATTTTTATTATCCAGTGCACTGTAAGACTGTATTAACCAGAATTAACTTGATAAGCCAAAAATAAATGATACCTGAGACAGAGTGGTTTAAATAATGTCCAGAGAAGAGGAACATCCTTGGTTATTTTCTTCACTCAGCTTAAATACTGTGTATAATTCACATCTTTTCTCTGATTTCATGCTGTATTCTTTTTCCATAAGAAGTGATTTATTTCACCCTCTAAATGCCCATGAAATTTCATTTTCATTTAAAAAATCAATTTAATTAGATCTGTAGCAGTACAATGAAACACCTTAACTATTCTGTTTGTTAATCTTTCATTTTCATATTTCAAATAAAACAGCACAGTTAATTCTGTTTTATATTTTCTTTTCCTTGTCTTTCAAATATAATAAAATCTGTTCTTTGTAGGGAGGTGGGGATGGTCACGGGGGAATGAAACTTTGCATGCTATGTCTTATCCTGGAGAAAAAAATGTCAGTCAAGAAAATTAGGGGTTATAATGAATAAGCCTGAAGACCTTTAACTATAGTTACAATAAACGGCATATAAAGCAGAGAGATCATGATCTCTGCAAAAAGCTCTCCAGTAACATCTTGAAGCTAAAGAGGAACAAGGGCAACTGATTGGCACTTTGTTACTTGAATGGTGGCCCCACTGATGAGGCAGAAAGGCCATTAAGGATGATTTTTATACTATCTAAAATCTGCCAGATGTCAAACTTAAAACTGTGAAAGTTATAATGCACTTTAAAAAAAAAAAAAAGAAGTGTCCAAACTCAGAAAGCAAAGCCTTTCCTAGGCAACCAAGACTTACATATACTTTTTCCTTTTTATTACTTTCCTGGTATGCTCTTCATCATAATGTCTCCTTTATTCTCCTACGAACCAAAGAATCATCTTCATTTATATGCAATATGAGTCTACTGCCACAATATAAATGTGTTGCATTAAAAATTAAAAATATTATTTTTTACACTCCATCAAGATGAAAAGTGAGCCTTCATTCTCATTTGCAGTTCTGCTTCTACACTGTCATCCTTCTTGTATTGTACCGCAGGACATGATCGCTAATAGACAGCCAAATTCCTACAGACCTTAAATTACCTCAGCTGTGCTCTGAGCTTGAATCCACATGATAGCAAATACAGAAGAATTTTCAAAGGTGAGCTAAGTCAGTTGCTGTGCTTCACTGGGAATAAACTCCTTTGATCTGATGTCAGAACAATAGAGAAAAGGAATGTATGGAATGGTTTATCTTTCCGCACAAGGCTCTTAGAAGCTGAAGGAGCCATTATTTGTTTTGGAAGCTAAGGAATCCAAAAGTGACTCTTTCCATGCAGTCTACCAATCTTTTAAAAAGTAAAATAAAATGCCTGCTAGATGTATATCTCTTGGATCCTTTGTCCACTTAGTTGTTTGATTTTTTTTTTTTCTTTTGCTGGGGCAACACTGAAGTCCACATTTGTGTTTGCAGAGAAATAAGGTTAACTTTTAAGTTGGCTGAAGTCCTGGCTCTGCTGAGCACTCTGTTTTGTAATTTGAAGGTTAAATTCTTCTCAGAGAGCCTTGCTGGAGTTAGTGTTCTCACTCCCAATAACTGTAGGAGCTGCCTGACCTTTATAAGTGCAAGTCAATATTCGCACTGTCAGAAGGAGCATCGTGGAGAGTAATCTTCACAATCATGAGAAGCGCTTTGCCACAGGCAGATCATGACCAGTGAAGAGGAATCAGTGAACAGTCAGATAAAGCTGTTTTAACTGGATTCAAAGAGCCTCTTTTACACAGCTTCAGGTTCTATTTAAAAGTCTGCAGACCTGCAGTATCCACAGCTCTCCTCCAAATTTCAACAAGATCAATGGAAAAATAATAATAAAAAAGAAATTAGGAGGGAAGCACTCTAAATGTTTTGACCTCTAGGTCATCTTCTACAACACTACTCTCTAGCAAATTTAGACACATGTAACTGGAAAAGATATAAAATAATTGCCTATTGCCTCTACCCAAAATAAATCCCAAAGCAGGTTTAGTATCAAAATAATTTGGTTAAAAACACTGTATTTACATATAATACCTTGCATACCTCACTGCACCTCATAAACATTTCTGCTTTTCCAGTAGAAACAGTGGGAGTCTTGACTACAATATCAGACCAATAATAAACACCATCATCTCTAGTCAGACTCCCAAAGTAATAGCAGCTTTTCTGTGAACTGAAAAGGTGCCTGAAAAAGCAGAGAAAAAAAGTGTTCTGTCTTGAGATAATGCTGGTATTATACAAATATGCCCAGGTTTCCGTAAGCACTTACAAATAGATGTATGCAAGCAAGGAAAAAGAGTGAACGTGGAATCCAACTAAGAAAGAATGACCCAAGATGCAGCACATAAGTGAGAGTTGGTAATTTTTATGAAAAAAAGTTGTGATGAGCATTTGAGAGCAAAATGCACTTTGGAAACTCTATTTCTCCCTCTCCTCTAGACACCTGAAGTTACTAGAAATCCCCGAATTTTGTAGAACCTCTTGCTCCAAAATAAATGTTTTGGACCATACATCTTCTCTTCTAAATTTTCAGTAAATGAAAAGTCTGTTTATAATATAATGACAGAGAATAAATGACATCTGAAACTTGGCTGAATAATGTAAACTGGGGCTTGCCTGACTCAGACTAAGTTTCTGGCTCTGTTTAAAGCAGGAGACAAGAAGAGCCAAGCCAGTGGAAATTTTGCAACTTAGCTAGCATAATAAACTAAGATAGTATTTAATTTTTTTTTATTTTGTTTTTTGTTTTAAAGCTGTTTATTCAGTTCTGTGGCTCATGACCTGGCTTATGTTTTGAAACATCTGTTACAGGCTGCAACCAAGGCAACCAGCAAATGCTGGAAATTTCATAACACTTAAGGAATGTTAAAATATTATTTATGGGAACACCCTACAAGTCAAAAAGACTTTAACTAAAAACTGGTTAATTTTAGGCCCACAGTGTGCAAAGATATATGCACATCCTTTTCTCCAATTATGCAAGAAGATATCTTGATATATAAAGATGAACTGTTCCATTAACTATATGATTTTAATATTGTTGGGTATTTTAAAAAAAATCTTGCAGCAAATCTATAAGTTTTGGGTTTAGCTTTCATGTCAAATAGACAACTTTTGCAAAAGTTTCCATCCCATAACGTCACTTGCACTTGTCCTGTCAAAAGTTTCATTCATAAAGTTCTGGTTAAAATAAAAAGTTTTTATTTTTATAGAACATAAAACTTTGATTTTTCTTTATTGTCCTAAAGAAATCTTCATTTTGACTTGCTACAGCACTAATTTGTATATACCTGTGTTTCCGTCATTTCTTCTGTGATTTGTATTACAGGTTTTTATCTAGGATTTGGTCTTCTTTCTGAAGTAGTTCCCTGCTGAAAAAAGGTGTGTAGTGATCGTAAAATTCTTGTCTTGAGCTGTGTCTGTTCAGTTTCTGGGGATACAATGATATGCATTATGGGCATTGCAGTCCAGCCTTTCTCTTATATTGGTGAACTGGTATAAAATGGAGTGAGAAGACAAGAATGATGAAACAGTGAGAAAGATCAAATAATTAAACTCAAAATCACTCAGAAAAAAAAATATATATTTATATATATATAAATATATATATTTATATATTATATAATATATATAAAGCTATTTCAAATAGCTTTAAAATATCAGTTATATAGCAAGATTCATTTTACTAAAACAAAATTCATAATCATAAAAGTGAACTCCATGAAGCAGTTACTGGGGAGGTACTATTCATTTAATTTATTTGACTTTTTAGACAGGTTTCAAACAACAATTGTTCAAACAATCTTTATGGTTGAAAACAAAATACAAAATACAATGATAATAATCATCATCCAGCTAATACAAAATAATGATAATAATCATCATCCAGCTGCAGTTTCCTGACAATGATTTTGTTACTTCATTTTAAATTTTTTATCCTTTTTTAATTCTCCAGGAGGAAGGAAATAGATTTTAATGGTGCAGAGCTGCCTTGGGCAACAGCATATATTCTTCAGGGTTTCTATTTTCTTCACAGAAGGAGATATAGCGTGGTACCAAAAGAATCACTTACATTTTCCATGCTTGGGTAACATTTACTACAGCATGTTATAATCCCTGATTTTTTCTTTTTTAAATCTTATAATTCTTTTGATGTCAGGAGTTGTGCTCATTATTTCTAGAGCATGGTGAGAAGTTATATGGAATATTCTCACATAGAGCAGATATAAGCTACTGTCTCAATACCTAATCATGGTTTTAGCAGTAATGCATAGTTTAATTGCTAATAATATTCAGGATTTGAGGTGATTCAGAGGAAGTTGATTTGTTTCTTTAAGCAATGAATCTCAGGAAGTGTCTGTTCCAGTTATTCCTTCTATCTTGCATCTTCATGTGAACTGCTAGGTAGGGTGTAGTTTTGTTCCCATTTACAGTGATTACTGGTAGTGGTATTTGGCATAAACTCAGTGAAACACATTCTCCATCCAGAAGCGGAATGCAATTGCTATGCGAGCCAAAATGTGAAATACTTAAAAGAGAAAAGACAGTTGCAAGAAAATAGTAAGAATGGTAAAGGTGTAAAGAGACTATTACAGACGGTTATGATGAAACAGTTGGCTGGTCTTCTAGGTGTTACTCAGATCCTAATAGTTTACCTTGAATTTGAAGGAGCGCAACAAGCAGTGAGGTATACAATCTTGCTAACTGAAAGGAAGCTGACCTCTCCCGTCCCCCCAAAAAAAAAACCCAAACCAAACCAACCAAAATGGAAAAACTCTACCAAAAAAACCCCCAGAGTTTTCTTAATAAAAAAATTTGGATACCCAAAGGTCACAATTGTCAGCCAAAGCTGACAAACTGTTCCCATTATAAAACAATTGGGTGTTTTAGGCTAAATGCTTATTAGCCATTTGCAATTCTGCCTAGTATTATCCAACGTTAGACTCTGGATGCAACCTTTTAAACTTTTTTAAAATAAATATTCCATGAACATATTAATTTCACTTTTGAGAATGCAGGAAATATTTGCTTTGCCAATGTTAAAAATTCTGGCAGCCTTTTCACAAGAAGCTGAAAAATACTTATGCTTCAAAAAAGGCAAAAGACTTTCAGCAGGTATGTTACCTTCATATCAAGACAAGATTTTTCTGTTCTTCCAAAAACTGTCCCAAATGTATGCTTAAAGGTTTTGTTTAAAATAAAACCTTTGAAAAATCTCAATTTCCATTTGCTAAGATATTATTGATTTTTTGCAGTTAAGCCCCACAGAGAGTACTGCTGCAGTAACACTAGTTTGTTCTTGTGGCTAAGAATTTTGTTTCTCCCATTGTTTTAGAAACTTGACATGAGAGAGAAGGGGCAGAAATGTTGCAAGTTCACTGCAATAACTGAACTGGACAGCTCTGAGTATGTGAAATGTTATCTAAAAAGAAGAATTTCAGAAAATCAGATTCAAGTTACCAAAGTGGAACACACAAATTATTGATTTAGTGTATATATAAAATATGAATATGAAAAAAACAGAGAAATGTAAGGATCATTGGCTGATATACTATTAACTGCAACTTCAGCCAAGCACAAATATATTTTTTTTCCTCTATTGTAGCAAAGTGCATGTGCAACACCCCAGCAGATAGGCGTGTGTGCAAAAAAAAGCATTCTATTCGATGATCAGAATGAAGTAGACAGTGGAACTGGAATGAAGGTAAAATATTTTTACACTTTCTTTTTCTTTTCCCTTTTTCTTTTTCTCTTTTTCTGAAATAGGCATTGTTTTCTATACTCCATGGGCAGAGTGCCCCATGGCTAGTTGGAACAAAAAAGGAACTTGCTGAGGAGCAAAACAGAGAAAATATTTCTGCTCTTCTGAAAGGTATATGAAAGTAAGTTCATTCTTCTGGCTGAATTTCAGAGACATGGGAGAAATAGCATATAATTTTCCATACGTGAATATTTCTGTAACTTGAAATGCCCTTTCCTTAGAAAAAGTGCTTATTCAGAGAAAGAAAAAGGAGTCCAAGGCACTTCACCAAACAGTTAGTGAAGTTCTTACAAAAATATTTGTAAGGAAATGAATCACTTGTTTTTAGTGTAGATCAGATGAAACCAGGCTAATATCAAGTACTCTAAGGTCTGAGTGAAGTAGTTTGCAGATATCTATTTATTATTTGTAGCTACTGAGTTCAGAGGTTGTAACATAGAAATACAGAATTATATGGAAGGCAGAATACTTCTTTGCAAGTAATTTACTATTTTATACTCTCACGTCAATATTTTTGGTGTCTTCTGAAAAGTGCTGGTAGCACAGGATACACAGAAGCTGAAATTATTAGCTATTGTAACTGCAGAAGAAATTGGTGATTAAAGTATGAAGGAATAAATTATATTTGGCTAACTTATTGAATAAATTATATGTCTAAATTCAAGTACAGAAATTTAAACAGTTTGTTGCTAATAAGTAATCTGGACAATGTTAGCACTAAAGAGAATAATAGGACAGAACTTTATAACTGCAAATTATATTTTTTCCTGCCTGTATTTGTTGGCATTTATAATTAGGGAGATGATAGCTTTATAAAACTCACTTACTAATTGAATGTCAGAGAAAATCTCTAGTGCTAACTACTTTACTGAAGCCAGGTTATACATGCTTATCAGTGATAACAGAGTGAAAACAACCTTAATTTTGTATTTTTCACATTCTAGGTCATGTTCTACTGTGAAATAGGATTCTGCACACCAAACTGGCAAAAAAGGAAATATAAAATATACTTCATGAAAGATTATAATTCTTTTACTTCACTTCTGATTTATTCCATGTGAGATTTCCAGTAGATTTATTACCAGCTGCAGCTACATCCATTCTGTGGGTTTTTCTGTTTACCAAGGACTGACTCCGGCCCTTCCTTGTACATGTAGTTATCTTGAGGCTGAAACTTTGAAGAAAAATTGTAAGTGGTTGCTCATACTCAGTGAGTTAGTATATACTGAGACCAATAAGCCACATCCTCATACACAGTCTCAGTCATGACTGAGAGTATTCACTCTGATAATCAAAACTGAGAAGTTCCCCACAGGCAGACATCACAGGAGATTAAAAATAACATAAAATCAGGACAGTGCGTTAGAATCTGTTTATACTGCTGTATATACTGTTTCACCTTACACTGTCTTGGACCAAAGGTTCACTTTGGAATAAAAATAAGCTTTTTATTTTTATAATTTTAAAGTCATTTTCCCTCACTGAAAAATTAAAACAATAAATCCTATCCTGTAAAGACCAATATCCCAACCAGCTTTATTCTGAACAACTATATGGACTGAACACTTCAGATTAGTCTGCTGGATTTTATACTTTAGATCAAAATTCTAGTCTTTCTAATATTTTGGAATAAAAGGTGCTTTTGAAAAGTGATATTAGTTAATATTATTTCCATGTTTTCAGGGTTTTTTCTATAGCTATTGTCACTGAGATTTGCTGCTATGCAACAAGGGAAGCACCAGTTGTTTTAGTCTCGGCATAGTTAAAATTTGTAGCTGGTTTACTTTTTTAAGTACTCATCATCTATTATTATTTATTCTACAGATTCACTGAAAATGCATCCCAGTTGTTAAGGGATGTTAGGAGCGGCTGCTGCTTCCAGCAATTCCATGCCCCGGAATTCCTCCTGCCCTGCTGTTGGAGCCCAGCCCTGGACACCCAGGGACCAGGAGGTGTCTGTGCCAGACTGAGGGACACAACTGCTGCTTTTTTGCAGGTTCAACCAGTAGCAAAGCTCAGCATGCGTCCCATGTACGCTCATGGCCAGCTGTATGGACTACCACAGACAAGGTGCTGCCTTCAACAGCACCTATATATGACTCGTATAAAATGTAAGTACATACAGCCAAGTCGCCTTCCTCCTCTTTGTCTGGTAGAGGCTGAACTTCATGAGTGAAAGCACACACACAATGCTCCAGATTCATAAGATTCACAAGGACACGCACATTCGTGGATCACCCTGAGTACTGGCACAGCATGGTCCCTCTGTCTGTCCGATACTACTGCCTGGATCCTAGGCCCTACAAACTGCTTCCCAGGTCTCCTACTCTTAGAATCATAGAATCATAGAATCATTAAGGTTGGAAAAGACTTCTAAGATCATCGAGTCCAACCATCGACCCAACACCACCATGCCCACTAAACCATGTCCCTAAGCGCCTCATCTACTCGTCTTTTAAATACCTCCAGGGATGGGGACTCCACCACTTCCCTGGGCAGCCTG
>NW_008794448.1:2636746-2646170 GCF_000699145.1 Aptenodytes forsteri
ATTGTGAGACTTCTGCCAGCCGCTTGTAGAATGCTTCATCCGCCCCTTCATCCTGGTTGGGTGGTCTATAACAGACTCCCAGCAGGATATCTGCCTCGTTGGCCTTCCCCCTCATCCTTACCCATAAACACTCAACCGTACCATCATCACAATCTTTGAGCTCTATACAATCGAAACACTCCCTAACATACAGGCAAGCTCTTCTGCAAGCTCAGCTTGATGCTCACCACCAAACAGATACACACACTCATAGTTGTCTCACAGACACCCCACACTCACAGGTCTCCCTGAATACCAGCACAGACTCTATGCCCTGATACTCATTGCTGGGCCAAGGGCCTTCTACCCACTCTCTGGTCCAGCTTGAAACTTTCTAGCAAGTAAGCTCTTCTGCAAGCTCAGCTTGATGCTCACCACCAAACAGATACACACACTCATAGTTGTCTCACAGACACCCCACACTCACAGGTCTCCCTGAATACCAGCACAGACTCTATGCCCTGATACTCATTGCTGGGCCAAGGGCCTTCTACCCACTCTCTGGTCCAGCTTGAAACTTTCTAGCAAGTGAGGCATGCAAACACCACCACACACCATTTTGGGGCAGATACAGACACTTGGCCCCCTCCAGAAGCAGGCACTAGGCACAGGGGCTGTGACTCGCGGTTCTGCTCCAGCCGTCTGCATTGAGCCCCTCACTTACCTCACTCACACCAGTCCCCCCAGTAGCTGGTTTTCAGGACATACACCATTCCCATCCAGGGAGTTGGCAGCAAGGACCTTCACCCACTCCAGTAGCTGGCACAGAGACCACCCATTCTTTCCTGTTGCTGGCACCACAGGCCAAAGTCCCTTATGCCCCCACTCTGACTCCAGCTGGTGACACCAAATCCATTCATGCCAGTCCCCCCAGTAGCTGGCACTCCGGGCACGAAATCTTCAGGACCTAACAAGACCATCTGGAGAGCTATTTTTTGACAATCCTTTTTTGATTTATATGCCCTGAATATAACCTTAATAACTTTCAATACAGAATATACCCAAATATGGCTTCAGTCTTAACATTTTCCCACCTTTTAAATACAGAGATCTGGTTTAGGTTGTTTTCATGCCATTAACCAATATTCTAGCATCTCGTAGAATTAAGGTTGTAAGAGAGAGGTGCTGTGAAGTTTCCACAGAGCCAAGACCTGATGCGCAATTCCTTTGTAGCTAAGACACTGATTTTGCTATGATTCCTGCCAGAACATCCTTCCACATTTTGCACTCAGGAACCTTGGATTGGGCTGAGAGGTCTGTCTGCAAAAATCAGGGCATGAAAGCTGCCAAAATTTGAAAGAAGTGCTAAGATCATTTGGCCACCTCAAAAACTCTACTCCTCCCTTTCTTCTCCCACTCCTTTCTGTGAAGAAGAAAATCATAGCTGAAGTGCTAAGAGCTGTGATAGGAAAATTACATCTCTTAAAACATTTAAATCTTTCCACTCCCTAATTGCAAATTGCCAAACAACAGATTGCAAAGGCAGCTTTGACTACTGTGCTTACAAGTTCCATACCATTTGCCTGTTAAGTTCAAGATGGAAAGGTAGCCTGAAAGCTGCCAGTATTTTTTGTTTATTTTTTGAGATTCATCTGTTTCGAGATAGATTGAGATAAGGTGGAAAGACCGAAAACAAAAAATGAAAAAAAAAAGTTGTTAGCCAAGAGTAAACAAATTACATATGCACACTACAGAAATCAGGCACATATCACAAGTCCCCCCTTAAATGAATTCAGTGCTGCCAGACAGATGGAATATATGCACTGCAGGGAGTATTGTCAGACTGCTGGTGTCTCAGGTCTGCCTATCTCAGCTCTGGACTAGCCATTCAGCTCTGTTTTATCTCTTTTAGTGTACCTTAGCTCTGAACTGAAGAGATTGCTCATGAGATTTCTGTTTGTGCTGTTTCCTTCTTGGATCTCGCTAATAAAATTTTCAACGAAAATGTCAATTAGAGCAGCTTTTCTGATTTGCATTTTCAGTCCAAGAAGGGCTAATGCTGTACATTCTGTTCCAAAACTCTTTTAGTTTTGGATTAAGGAAAACAACAAAGACAAAGTGAACATTTGTAGGTGGAAAAGTGGGAACAAGACATACATCTTATCTTTGATAATGTGATAATTGACTCAGGTGACTGAAGGAAACTTCCTTTCAATCCCTCTGCAACTGGTACGGTGATCAGGGAGGTCTGGAAGTCTGCCTTTCTCTCTGGAAGCCTCCCCTTGGAGATCATCCTTGCAGAACTAGCAATACAAAGTAAATAGAGATCATATTCCTTACATTTTAAGGCTGTCATTTTGATCAGTGTAATCTGATCAAAACTGATCCGTGTAAACTACCCATGTAAATAGGCTACTGTTTACATATATTGCCTTTTCAGTTACTGGATTCAGGGAAGAAAGAGGCACTAGTTGCAAACTATTAATTAATCAATCTTATTAATGAAGTCATCAATCCCTAAAGCTGAGAAAAGAACTTTTCTCTTTTAAGTTTAGTAATAAATTGATATAAATACATATGATTACTTCATATGTATTTCCTTTTGGTATTCTGCTTGAGTGGCCATCAGTAGAATGAGTTCACATTAAGAGGTTTGGTCAAAAATTACGTTAACGAGATAGACAGCTGAAGCTGAGCTAAATGACCGACCCAAGTAGGAGTTACATAAACAAGGAAAAGATATTCCGTAACTCTAAGGGAGTAAAGAGGCTCACTCCTAATTTAAAACTAGTTAAGAGACAGGAAATAAAGTGTACTAATAAAGTGATTATTGACAAAGATCCTGATAGACTGCTAAAGAATTTCAGTGGTTCAGTGTAGCTATTAATCCAGAGCAGAGGTTAGTAGTAAAACACCCTAATGTTTAGACTGTATTACCTTATGTCAGTTTGTCAAAATGAGGGAGTGTTACAGAATACTTCTTGAAGATAAAATGAAACAAGAGGAAATTAGCTCAGCTGTTATAATTTATTCATTATAATGCTGTTCATTATAGGTGATTTCAAACTAATACATCTTTAGAATTCTGGCATAGAAATGAATTCAAAATTCTGAGGAATAGAATATATTTTATATACAATAAGCCTTGGGATCCACAATACTGAAAAACTGCAATATCTGATTTCTACTGCAATAATAGATAAGTTGCTTAATACATTGGTATTTTATGGTCACAGGATATGTGATTAATTTACTGTGGCAACTGCTATAAACACTATATAATCTCTCTAATATAAAGCATATATTTTAGGGATATACAACACTAATGAAATGAAAACCCTGTAGTACATTTACATTTCTAACTATTTGTTAAAAACTGTAATAGCTAATGGCAAATTATGTCAACTTTATTGTCTTTCAAAAATCACAAGTAATAAGAGAAGACATAATAAAGGTAATTCTCAAAAGTATGTTGATAATCTCTTCTCATATGTTCACATGGTATTTGTCACATACGTAAAAGATAATTTTGGACAGATGTTTTTATTATCATCATTTTTATTCATGTTTAAGAAAGAACTTTTTCATGTCTCTTGCAAATTTGCAGTATGTTTTTTATCATCAACTTGCAAAATCTTCTACAGAAGTGCCTCCTTTTGCTAAGAGTATATTCAACATTTTCAAGGTTTAATGCATAGCAAAAAGTACTAAGAGTTCTAAAAAAAATTCCCATTTCTTTGTTGCACTTATCTATCTAGCATCGTCGTTGTCATCACACATTGTCTGGTAACACTTTCACTTCAAGAGGAATTTTACTTTTCTTGTCTTTAAAGTTCAGAATCCACAGATCTTGTAATGCTCTCATGCTGATAATGCACTTCAGTTATTGTGCTGTATAGCAAATATTTCTGTGTGCAAGTTTTAAATAGTTATTCAGCTGAATAATGTCACATATCAGAGGCTCTATTTAAAATGCCAGCATGTTCTTTCCATTAATATCACAGGAATGAGACTGGCTTTATTACCAATGCATAACAAATGAGACGCAATGAGTAACTGCAAGGCACATTGCCCTGTGTACAGCTGTGCTATCATAAGTATAAAGTTTTATTCACTACATTGTAAGACATACATTTTGTAAGATAAGAAAAGATAATCCTCTTTTAAATATGATAAACAGGAGCTAAAAGCAACATTATGTCAGCGTACCTCTGCTGCATAATCAAAGCTTTTAGCAAAAAACACTAAGCTGGACATTGAAGTAATTTTTAAAGGCTTTAAAAACAGTCTGTTTTCTGACCAGTTGTATCCAATATCCACAGGAATGCTCTGTCATGTAAGTGAACTGCTTCTGTGTTCCACTCACTCTCATGCATTGTCTTCTGCCAAGCTTTGTCAACTTATGATTGCAAGATCATCAAAACAGCTCAACTTCTTTATTGCCATAGCGATGTCATGAGAAAGACAAGGCACATAGTGCTATATTCTGAACTTTGCTTAGCAGTGCTTACACAGCGTCAATGCCTTTTCTGTTTCTCATGCTGCCCCACCAGCTAATAGGCTGGGTGTGCACAAGAAATTGGACGGGGACACAGCCAGGACAGCTGACCCAAACTGACCAAAGGGATATCCTATGCCATAGGGCATTGTGCTCAGCAACAAAAGTTGGGCAAAGAAAGAGGAGGGGGGAGACGTTTGGAGTTATGGCGTTTGTCTTCCCAAGTATCTGTTAAACATGATGGAGCCCTGCTTTCCAGGAAAGGGGCTAAACACCTGCCTGCTGATGGGAAGTAGTGAATTATTTCCTTATCTTGCTTTGCTTGCACGTGCAGCTTTTGCTTTACCTATTAAACTGTCTCTATCTAAACCCATGATTTTTCTCACTTTTACCCTTTTGATTCTCTTCCCCATCCCACCTGGGGAGGAGTGAGCAAGCAGCTGTATGGTGCTTTGCTGCCTACCAGGGTTAACACACAACACCCATAAAAGAAAAACTTGAATAGAGTATCTCTCACCTGGTACATTAGAATATCTAGACAAGCAACAGCTTGTCTCTAGCCAAGCAAATCTTTGATTTTTTCTGTGGATGGTCAGGAAAAGCTATGTCATCTTGGCTATCAGTAAAGAGAAACAAACTTGATATAAAAGTTGGTTACTAATACAGCATCTTCAGAACAGTTTAAAATAGGCTCCAAATGGCAAAAGAAGGGTTTGACAGGGGGAATTTGGTTATCAATCTTTTTTTTTACTCCTTGTGATCAGACGACTTCTCAGTCAGGTTACGTTTTTTCAGGTTTTGCTCGTGGAGACACCCAACTGAAAATAGGAAGGAAGAGTACATCAAAGACGGTGGCATATCAGGGTCCAAAGCAATGGTCTGTCTTAATAGCAAAGATTCCAGGACAGAAAGTTTAATGTGTGATATGAAACGTCTACATTGAAAGAATATGCTTCAGTGTCCTCCTGTAATGGTGACAAATCAAGAAAAAGATTATTCAAATGTAATACATTATGTAGTATTTATTCTTAAAATTAATTTGTCTGGAAAAAAAAAAGGGTGGAGATTCTCTTTGAAGTATAAAGACTTACCTGCTGTAGTAATTTCTGTTTCTATAGTCTTTGAGTATAAAGACTTACCTGCTGTAGTAATTTCTGTTTCTCAGCTAAGAATGAAACTCAAGAATGGGCTAGATAGAACTCCTTAATAATCTACAGCAGAGTCACTGTATTCAATTTATTTAATTTGAAAAGTCTGATGGTGCTACACTCCACTGTGCAGTCACAAAAAATCCTTTTTTGATAAACTGACATTTGAAGACATGTCAGAAGCACACATTTGTTTAGTCTGATTTCTTTTTTGAATATATGAGTGAGCATAAGAGATCAAAAGCTTCTTGGATCTAAATTCAATGCTCCAAATAACTACCACAAAGTTACTGCAGAAAAAGACACTACACTGACAAAACAAGCATCTTCATCAGTGATCTCATTTTTGGTAACTGAAATAGAGATACGTAACTTGCAAGAAATTAGCAGTAATCTCAAGTTCTCTTTTCACAATTCATACAATTCATCAATGAAAACAAAAATAAGCAAATACATAACCCCTGAAACAATCCTATTATTTTCTCTGTAGTGTCCTTCAGTGGTATTCAGTATAAAATATGCATGCATTTAACTCAACTTACATTGTTTAAAATAATTTCACTTAATATAAAAAATGATCAAACTGATTTCTAACTTTTGTCAGATTTTTTATGAGTTACAGTAACAATGATTTACCCCCCCCCCCAAAAAAAACCCAGACAAAAATCCACCCTACCCCCCCAAAAAAACCAAACAAAAAACCAAAAAAAACCAACCTCCTTAGGCAATGATACAGTGTCACCTATTCTCATTTCCCCCTTTTATAACGTTCAGTTATAGCATTCAGAAAGACATAATAGTGTAAAGTCTCAAAGAATAATTTTCTAAACAATAGGACTCAGGTTTTTTTTTCCTAAAAACTAACTAAAAACTCAATTCAAAGAGGAAAAAGATAACGTTAAAATTATATGTCTCTTGAATGAACAAACAGGATTACAAAGCAAACAAGTTTTTTAAACTTGAGTCATGGCTAACAGCTGAAAAATGTTTGGAGTCCCCTTTTAAGCAGCAACCCTTCCTAAATGGCAACGTATGCCCTTGCTCAATATCCAGTGCTCAAAATCCTCTAGAGTGCCAGCCATCAACTTGTCCTTTTTCTGTTTCATCTGCCATTCAAATTACTGCCACTGTTAGAACCTGTTTCAAAATCAACTTTTGTCAATCATCCCCAGTTTGTAGAAACATACATAGAGGTGAAAATCTTGTTCTCAATAGGCTCAAATAAATCTCTAATACTTGGAAGAGAAGCAGGCACATATAAGTGTCTATTACACCCTATTAGCTTATTTTCTTGCAAGGTGGGGAAAAAAGGGTATTCGTTATTCCATGTTCCCTTGGTGAACATCTGAGCTTTCCTTTCTGTGACAAAATTTACTTGTGTGCATAGGGCCACCTCACTGTGACAACAGGACTTGCATCCCACTAACAAGTCCAAAATATTTTTTTAATTACAAAATTTCTGCACATGGGTAAATTTTATCCTGAACAGATATCACCATTCTACTGCATTTCAGTTTCATTTTATTGAGTAAAACAGAATGAAATATGCAACCTTAATGATTTTCTGAAACTCCCAATTTTCTAATATTAATATCACAATATTCCTTTTTCCTGAATCTTCATGAACCCTGTTTACAGGGTTGTCAGTACAAAGAGCTTCACAATAACACCGATTTTTTGTTGTGAATATATGCTGATAAAGACTAATAGGTGACAAAATTGGGTGCAGTAGTTTACAAGAAACCTTAATCCAAGTATAGAATTTCAATTAAAATAGTTGCAAAATGGGAGACACAAGTGGCCATGTTGGCAAACTGGATGAGTGGTGAAGTGGAGGGAGAGGCAGACTGAAAAAGTCGGAAACACCAGTGCTACTGTATGTCTCAAAAGTTTATAGCAAGATCCCACAACTGTCATTATTAAATGCTGCTGAAAGGTCAAGTAGCACTAAAATAGTGTAAGGCCATAATCGGTAATTAGGAAGAAGCTATCAATATCTTTTACCTGAAGACTTTTCACAACCAAATGAGACCAAATGAAATCAAGCAAGAATGTATCATACAAAATGCCATAATGATAATTAGTAAATAAATTATATAGGGAATAATATTTGCTTTATCTTTCCCTTCCCTCTTAATCTCTTATGAAAAAATAATTATGATTTGACTGGATAATGGAATAATATCAATCAACAAAATTATTAAAAACATTTTCAATCATTATATTTTTTTGGTTGGTTGGTTGGGGTTTTTTTCAGTCAGTTTTATCTACAGTTTAAGATTTGAAAGATACATTTTTTGTATGAATCCTGAATAATGAGGATTGGTTAAACAGAGTGGTACCATTTACATTAAATACTATAGGTATTAGAATGTCAATATTTCAGTGAGTCAAAAATAATTTTAATCCTTTCTAGGCAAACTCACCATCATACTATTAACAATATTTTATATTATTTTACATATGATCTTGCTATATCATTAGAACTCTCAGTATGCAATTAGGTGTTAATATATGCCTGAGAAAGAAGGTATAATTTTTGACAGTTCTTTAGGAATAAGACAGAAACCCAAATCTCATTTTCAAAAGCGATTTGGGAATATCCTATAGTAGATAAATATGCTGACTCTTTATGGAGCTAGTCAGCGGTAGTGAGGTGCTTGAACACCTCAAAGGTTCTTGGATGTACATATTAAGATTACTTTTGAAAGAGAATTTGATACACCAAGATGTATGTATGTTTTCTTAAAAAAAATGTTATTCTTGCTGAGTACCTGTAGATTAGTACTGAAACACTGTCAGATTGCTCCATTTGCTCATGATCAACTTCACAGTCCTTTATTCTCATTTCTACATGTCTCAGTCTTGAAAGTTATACATAAGCAGCTGAAATCCCTATCAACATAAAATGATGGGCTGTAGCTTGCAAAGGTCAATTGATGTTGGTTCCTGAACACAGACCCTATGTTCCAAACATATGCTCATTTTCTAACTTGATGTGTTCTGATAAGAACTGTTACACATACCTATAGGCAGTCCAGCAAAACACCAAAGTCATCCAGAAAACATTTTTTTTAAAACTGTATTGCTGATTACATCTTGCTGTCCTTATGACATTATGTCATGTCCAGTGTATTCTGATTGCAGCCACGTCTTATTAAGATAAAATAATCAGGGAAAATATACTTTGTTAAGGGCCACACTGAAAATACTTCAGTGTAATAATGACTTTATCTCATATTTAGGGCATTGACATGACATAAATAAAAAGATAGGCCAAGTTACTGGTAATTTCCAGAAGCTATACAGTGATTCATCTACCAACATATCTTCCCATATGTTTTTTCCTTGTGTAGTTCCAGTATGATAATATCTGAGTATGTCAGAGATAATGAGAAGTTTTTTGGTTCATGACGGGATTTTAATAATGAACATTTTAAATACAACTTCACACATAAAATGTATTTATTATAATACTTTTTGGGAAGAACTTGTCAAATTCATGGTGGGCATCTCAGTTTGGGAACAATGCTGTAACTTGTTGAAAAGGAGAAATTTATCAGTTTCATGACAAAGTAATTAAAGAGAGTTTCTGCAAGTTTCAATTAGGTCAACAAAAGAGACTATGTATTTGTATATTGCTGCTAGAAGTTAATTAATTCACAGTTACAAAAAATCACAAAATCTTCACAAGCAGTTAAATTTGTAATTTTTTAAAAATAAATTTTGAAATTAAGTTTGATATTTCACCTTGTGCTTTATTATGAACTGAAATTAAAAAAAAAAAAAAAAAAATTTG
>NW_008794448.1:2646201-2677139 GCF_000699145.1 Aptenodytes forsteri
TCGGATTTTGTTTTGAATATCATAAATTTTACTTTTTACTTTAAATGAAAAACTCTTTTTTTTCAGAAAGCAAACATGAAAGCAAAAATGTAGTGAAATTAAATATTCATGGGAAAAATTATCCTCAGTAAGATATATTTTTAAGCAGGGGTGAGGCTTTTGTTTTTTCAGTCCAAGCCCTATAAAAATATTTCAAGAATTTTACCACTCCATTCACTGTTGTCTGGAGCAAGCATTCATGTCTGGGTTCAGTAAGCTACTTAAAGGATTTTAATTTAGTTGTGCTCCTACTATAGTCAAAGTTAGAAACAGTCTTAAACATTTTGCTGAGCTTTTACCAAGATCACTTAGATTCCTCCAACCGAGAAAATGCATTAATAGTAGAAACAGAAGCCCAATACATAGTAATACGATACTGTCTTTGCTGCATGTTCTGGGAACTACAACTCAAGTGCAAGACAAAAGATATTTTTTAATAGCATATTTCCAGTTGTCTCAGATTCCTCTTCTATTATTTTATTTTATTTTAAGCAGTAACAGTTACTAAGTAGCATCTGCAACAGCTTATTTCTCTATTCTTTTCTTATAACTGGCTTTCTTCCTCTTTTTTTTTTTTCTTTTCTTTTTATTACTCTGCCCTTTTATTTTCCTACTAATACTTTATTCTCCTAAGAAAATGAAGAACATGTTGAATCTGTGTTTAACTTCTGCATGAGCCTGAAACAAAATAAATTGTCTCAGTTCTTCATTTTGTGCACATAGCGGTCACAATTTAATTCAGACTTCAGTTGGTACACCTTTCTTTATAACTGACACAGTAGATACCTGCTATAATGAACACATTTGATCAATAAAAAACAGGAACACCTGTTTACTAATAGAGTATGTCTTAGTGGAATATCTTTCCACCTCTGATTTCAATCCTGAACCTAAGGGATATTTCGAATTGGGGAACCTGGAAACTACAATTCATAGCACCACTGGTTATGAAAATTATCTCAGCAGGAATCTGCCAGCTTATATGTTTATTCTCTGTATATCACTGGCGCTCTTCCTCTTTTTTTTTTTTCTTTTTACTGCCCTTTTATTTTCCTACTAATACTTTATTCTCCTAAGAAAATGAAGAACATGTTGAATTGAAGTTTAACTTCTGCATGAGCCTGAAACAAAATAAATTGTCTCAGTTCTTCATTTTGTGCACATAGCGGTCACAATTTAATTCAGACTTCAGTTGGTACACCTTTCTTTATAACTGACACAGTAGATACCTGCTATAATGAACACATTTGATCAATAAAAAACAGGAACACCTGTTTACTAATAGAGTATGTCTTAGTGGAATATCTTTCCACCTCTGATTTCAATCCTGAACCTAAGGGATATTTCGAATTGGGGAACCTGGAAACTACAATTCATAGCACCACTGGTTATGAAAATTATCTCAGCAAAGATAGTAACTCCATTACATATTCCAGTTTCCTTCTGCCTCATTTCTCAGTGTCCCAAATGTGATATTGCTCTCTCTTTTGATTACTCTGCCCTTTTATTTTCCTACTAATACTTTATTCTCCTAAGAAAATGAAGAACATGTTGAATCTGTGTTTAACTTCTGCATGAGCCTGAAACAAAATAAATTGTCTCAGTTCTTCATTTTGTGCACATAGCGGTCACAATTTAATTCAGACTTCAGTTGGTACACCTTTCTTTATAACTGACACAGTAGATACCTGCTATAATGAACACATTTGATCAATAAAAAACAGGAACACCTGTTTACTAATAGAGTATGTCTTAGTGGAATATCTTTCCACCTCTGATTTCAATCCTGAACCTAAGGGATATTTCGAATTGGGGAACCTGGAAACTACAATTCATAGCACCACTGGTTATGAAAATTATCTCAGCAAAGATAGTAACTCCATTACATATTCCAGTTTCCTTCTGCCTCATTTCTCAGTGTCCCAAATGTGATATTGCTCTCTCTTTTGTTTCATGGATAGTGATGTTTTCTCTTCTCACCTTACCAACATGATCCTGTGTTCCCCAAGTACGACACCCTTTTCTCCCCAGCAGCTTAAATGATGGTCATAACTGGGTAACACTCAGACTTATTGTTCTATTCTAAGTCTGAAATTAGCTGATTCTGTTTCACATCTGAAGAAGGAATTAAATGTCCCAAATCTCATTTTTAAAATTGATATTATTTAATCTATCTATTTAAAAAAAAGATATACATACAAACCATGCCTTAGGGACATCCTTAGCTCATGACATTGACACTAGTACTACTGCTTCCTCTCAGAAACAGAGGTGACTCCTGTGTACAAGATAGGTGCCTGAATATTGGACTGTCTGAGGATAAAATAACAAAATTATTATAATTTTGCATTCTGTCATTCTTTTAGCAATGAAATAAGATGGCAGATTTACATTGAAAAATCGTCACATTATCTTAGGTTTTTAGCATATGTATGTTTGAAGGATTTGCTATTAGAAAGCAAAGAAGGGATCTTTAAGTGATACTGAGGAATTTGAATCAAAGATTGATGAGCATCTTTTTTTAAGTAAACACATTATTTATGTTCCTGCAGAAAAGGGTAAAGGATGCCCCGCATGATGATGCAAATTATGACCTCCTAGAAATAAAACAGGGTCTAGCAGTGACCATCTGAGCTAATGTTTGATGTAAACATTGCTAAAAATTGAAGACCAAAGCCTTAGTTTTATGTTATCTTTTAAAAGCCATTAGTTACCGAGATAATTCTGACACAACTCAACCAAAGACCCTACATGTTGTCTGTTAACATTTACTATTATGGAATCATCTGTAGCTTGTCATTTACAGCCTCAAATTCTTTCCTGATGAAGACAGAGTTAAAAAATTAAGTCATGATTTAGGAAAGATGCTTTGATTTAAAATAGCATGCATGATAGAGAAAAATTTGTTTCCTTTTATGAAAGCAAGTACTATCTGAATGAGATCTGAAGATGACCTTCCAAAACATGCAGCTGTTACCTATCTGAAACATGCATCAAATTAAATGTGTTCTCTTTTCCTGTCCATAAAACATGCATTATGAAGCATTACATCACTGATATGTAATGAAAAAAGAAAACTCTGCTGTCACTGAACATCTGGAACTGCACTGATGATGGAGTGCAGCTGTTGCCTGCCTTTTATGTGAACTGTGATACACAACTACACAGAGGCATTTACTTCAAAATCCTTTACTTATGAAATAATGTGTGACAGGAATGTGCATTTCTACTTCATCCCACGCACAGTGTTCAGAATGTTGTCAAACACACACACAACGATATACATACAATATTTCTAAGGTAAGTTTGCAAAGTATGAAGTCTGATCCCTTTCAAGATTCCCTGAGAACTGTTTATCTTAAATTATCATGAATCACGGAAAAATTCAGTCACAGAATCTTGCAAATCTGGAGCTGAATTCAATACCGATAAATAATTGGCATGAAATGGATCAAATACTTCGGGTACATTATTTGTACCATCATTAACCCTTTTTGCTGTTCTTTTGAGCACCATTTATTTAACTCTGTCCTTGTCCAATTTTCTTTTCATGTGACAGAACAGGCTGAAATCTGAAGTGAAAATTTTGTCTATGTTTTGTATTGCTTCTCTCTTATGCACAGTGTTTATATTAAATTTGAAAAAAAAATTATATACCTGTAGACAGAGAGAGAGATTGCCTTAGTAAAGCTCACCTTTTTTATTCAATCTGGTCATCCTGCCAAATGCCAGTTGTGCATAATTTTTATAATGCCTCTGAATACCAGACAAATAATCACATTCTAGTCTCACAGAATATGGCCTTATCTAAATAGTTTTCTCTATCCCTTTTGAGCATATCCTTATCAAGCTTCCAGGGAGTTTATTAATGTCTACAGTTTATCCCACCATACACTCTTGGCCTTTAGATGATAAATCAATGAAATTCAGTAACACTTCCTCAGAGCCCCATCTACACAGTACCTGTTACTTTTCTAAGTAATATCTATAAAAAGGTATATGTATAAAAATTTAAATGAAATATTAAACATCTCCACACATTTGAATTTTTTTAAAAGGAGCAATAAAAAGTGCAAGAGAATGTTTAATTATCCCACCATACACTCTTGGCCTTTAGATGATAAATCAATGAAATTCAGTAACACTTCCTCAGAGCCCCATCTACACAGTACCTGTTACTTTTCTAAGTAATATCTATAAAGCTGTATATGTATAAAAATTTAAATGAAATATTAAACATCTCCACACATTTGAATTTTTTTAAAAGGAGCAATAAAAAGTGCAAGAGAATGTTTAATTTCCTGACACAGAGAATAGTTTACATTTCTTGATTAAAAAGCTGAACAGCTATGTACTTTTCCTTATTTGGAAAAGCATAGATTGGTCCCCCAAACAAGCTGTTACCTCCTGTAGACAGAGCAGTTCAGACAGGCATAGGGTCCAATGACTGGGTAGAGCAGAACTGCACTAGACCATCTCCCCTCTGCTACCATCATCGTTAATACTTCCTATGAATTCTTCCCACATAATTACAGGCACAATATGAGAAGCACAGTTGTACTAACTCTCTATACAGTCAACTCAGAAAGCTAGCAAAATAAAGATGATTCAGTCCTTCAATGGCATAAATTGCTCTTTGTCCCTATCTTTTGAAGATTATCTTTTGAGTTTAGTTGGATGTTTAATGGTAAGTGGGATGAAGCGGGTTATAAGGCTTCAGGGCATAGTGGGGCTGATGGTTCAGCAGGGATATTTCCTTAGCTCTTGTAATGATTCAGCCCGTTGTGCTGCATTAGTGGCTTGAAGTATCTGGAACAGATTAAAGAATTTGAGTATACACATCCAAATACCAACAATAAAGAGATTTAATTGAATAAGATTTAAAAAATAGACTAATTCCAAATAATCTTCTGTTTTATTGTCTAATATTAAAGAAGTAAAATATTATAGCAAGATCTTGCTAAAATCTCCCAGGAAGTACAACCTGTGAAGGTGTTATAAATTAAAAGATGGTTTTCATGATTATTTTTCCCCACAATATAGCATCAGCCTTTCAAAACTGTAACCAGGATAACAAAGTGTAAGATGTCCTCCACAGATATATTAACCAATCTATGGATTTTCCATTAAACCTTGGTTTAACAGTAATAAGAAAAGATCAAGTTTTTATTCTATAAAGGGATGACCTGGAAGGTGACTGCACTATAAAATGAATAGCCTCACTTTTCACTATCTTGAATTTAATACAGATTTTTGCTTGTATAAAATACTTAAAATACTACTAATTTAGATCTTGACAAATTGCATATCCCTGTTTGAAAGCCCTGCTGGAGTCACTAGGACACTTTCTTTGATCCTTCCCCCCTATCCCCACCCCTTATTTTCAGAGTAATTCTGCATGAGCATAATTGTAAGTAGAGTTTTCTCCATCTCTATGACAAAGTGCCGTAGCTGTGCATTAATCTTAACACCCTAAGATATGGTCAAAAACCAACACGTTAGCAACAATAAATGGATATGGTTACACCAATGGCAAATTATTTTCCAAATTCAGTCAGTATTTCAACATTGTATTTGCTCCAAAAAAACCTAAAATCCAGAATTAAATTTTAAGGTACTTAAATGTCATTATAATCTTGGCTTTATTTAGCATTTGTTAAATCAATTACAAAGATAGTACTGAAAGAGATTCTTTGTTAATGAGTTGCAGAGACCGAGCACTTTCTTTCCTTTCTATCCCTTCATGAAGCCAAAAACTTTTAATGATATTCTGTATTCATTTATAATAAGAGGAATCTAAGAGGTGAATTTCCTTCATTATTAATATTATCGCAACTAGAATGCCATGATTATTGTTGCATGCTGTCTTGGATAGATAATATGCAGAGACATTTTTTAGTCACAGCTTTGCATTTTGTATTTTGAGTATATCCAGTTTAATTTTACAAACCTGTGGGACTCCTTGATTTTAATGAGATTGCTGAGGTAGTAAATGAAAATTTTAGTGTTTACAAAATATAGGTTTGCTGTGGACCATTCCCAAAGCTGATAAACAAGGAACATTCTTAAATCAAACTTGGACATACCAACAACAGCAGGTACACTTCCCAGAATTCTTTTGGGTACTTTTGTGATATGGGTCATGATAATCCCTCGTTATGGCAGAATGCCAATATTTTAATCTCTGAGATGAAGGAAAACAATTGCAGTGTGTGTGATAGTTCATATGAACAACCAGAGCACTAATCCTTTCATCACCCATTTGAAGCCTGACGAAATAACATTTATGAGAAACCACATTATGTTTTCTATAAATATTTACAGTATATTTTATAATGACATTAAAATGAAATGAGGGGAAATTTTAAATTGAAGCCAAGAATCCAGTCTCATTGTTTTCACTGCGCTTCAGGATAGTGGCACAGATGATGAGATTGTAGAATTATACTGAGTGTACTGGGAAATGCTGCACAAGATCCAGTGGGATAAACAGCACTTGTATTAATCTTGCAATGTATGTATGCATCATATTTCTGTGAATATTCAATAGCAGTTTTTTAAAAATATAGAAATTTCCAAAATTAACAAACACTTAAAAAATTAAGCCAAAGACACATTATTTCTGTTGGACAATGACATCTCCATCTTTATTGAATGAAATGCATCTTTTACATACGCTTCTGGAATTTCAGAAACTTCCAGAATACCAGCTGTATGCTGGCAGATTGTAGAGATGAGCCCAGTACCACTATTATTCATCTTACCAACAATGAAGAACTGCATGCAGACTAACTCCCGGAGACAGTAACAATAAACAAACTCTTCTAAAAACATCCATACCTCTGCATCATCCCACTTTCTTCCTTCACTACGTTTAGGATTATGAGTCATAACTGTCCTAAGATTGATATGAAATGATTCAATTGTGATTGTAAAATATTGTATCGGTGCACACTTCACAACACTGTGCTTGAACTTATCCTGAATGTTGCCTTCAGCTTTTAATCACCTATCTTTAAATATGTGTGAAAAAGTTTGCAGCTAGTATACTTAGATAGGTTTGAGAAATATCAAAATTTTCAGTGGAAACAAGCCCTAGAAAACTGCAAAACAATATCTAAGGGAATTCATTAACTAAATTAAAGGTCAAATAGTAGTCTTAATTAGTGTGGCTGGAATTCTCTCTTGCAAATCTACTGTCAGTTGTGTGGGAAGGTTGCTGCCAAGAAATCCCTCATAAAGATAAGATTTTGGGTATACAAGTCCTACAAGTGCTCAGATATGATGTTGAGCACATACACCTATGTAAAGGACAGATTTCAGAGATGTCAGATGTTTGTGACAGCTGATTGGTGACATTGGTATCCTCAATAAACTATATCTATCGCAATCCATGCCTTTTTTGCTGCTTTTTCAGGGGCATGATTGCATGAATTTATGATTGCATGAATATTTGCCTTTTTTGTGTATGCTGCTGATGTTTTTTTCCCAGGAAAAAGGTGAGTTGGGCTTACAGAAAATAGCTTGGAATTCAGACTTTTGTAACCGCTGATGTTCGTATGATGGGGGGAGGGTGTCAGAGTCCAATAGTCTCTAACTGTCACAACACTGGGTGTCCTCAGTGGCCGGGAAGGAATACGTGGGTTGAAGCCCGTTCAATCCCTTTCCTCTCTTCAAAATTCTTTTGCTAGTTGTCTAGTTTTTATACCCTATGTTGGGCTGAACCACAAATTCACTCCCTCCATGCTGGTCTGACTACCTCAGGAAGATATTTATGCTCTTTTGATGAACTTGGGGAGAAACATTTACACCACCAGTTGATCCACTCAACTGCTGATAGCTGTTTAAAATGAAGGTCATGCTCCAGTCCCCTTTGTGGTGAAATAAAGTCAGCTTCTTTGCAACAGCTGTGGTCAGACATCCTGCATTATTCCCTGAGCTTCACAGGTGCATCATCCTTGCCCATCTCCTCTGGGCTTTCCTCCATTTAAGATGTTTATTCAGTCTATCACATTTTCAACCAAAGTTTTTGGGGATCAATAAAGTGCTGTAAATGAAAATCTCATTTATCTGTATCTATGAGGACTAACCAATATAAAACATGCAAACCATATTAACCATACAAACCATTTTGGAAGACTTTAAAATAATTCAGTGGGCTCCTAACAAATTCTTTATTGTAGTTTTAATAAAGAAAATGAAGCAAAACCATTGCAAAATGTATGTTGAGAAACACTTAATTTCAATTAAGTCACTGTACTGATGAAGTAGAAAACAGTGAGTTCTACAGGTAATAGAAATAATGTCTTGAATTCATGCGAAAACATACATTACATTGGAAATCTGCTACTTTGTACATTGTCATGGAAACTGAATACTGTGGATGGTGAGGTAGCAAGATTTTTCTCAGTATGTTCAAGGTATGTCTTAGTATGTTTTTAGGAAATTATTAGAGAAAGGTCCAGCTCCTCCTGTAATGTGAAAATACACAGATATACAAGATCGTGTGAGCACGTAAGCCAATCTTTTTAGTTTTAAACAACATTCAAGAATGTAATTGTTGTTCTTAAAAATTATTATAGTAGGAAATAAGGAAAAAATAACATTTTCTTTTGCTATGAAAAGCCTTCAAGCTTTTGAGCAAATATTATACTTGGCTGATGTTTAATAATTTGTCTGATTCCTTAAGGAATGCAGTAGTGATTACTTCCAATTATTTGAAAAGTTTAATTAATATTTTATTTAATGAATGCCTTAAGAATGGATAGATTAGCTCTCTTACACTTGGTTGCACTTTAGAACACTAAATCTTTATGCATTCCTCAAAATGAAACAAAACCTCTTCAGAACAAAATTTGTCTAAAGAGCTGTTAATTTTTCTAATCTTTTTGACTCATCACCTCTGAAAGTGTAGGACATCATGATCTGCTACTCCCTCTGGTCTATCCAAACTACACCTATCTAATCATAAAGAGGATGAAGGGCTTTTTCCCTTCCTCTGGAGAGAATAAAATTCACTGTCTTGGTTTACAAAAATATTTAGATTAGCATTTTCTACAACAATCTGAATTTCACCAGGCTAACAACAAACAAGGAACATGCTGTCTAAAAATTCTATATAAATGAACTTCTCATTACCCAAAAATCTGTAGAAACCATGATGGAGGTATAAATCCTACACTGCAAAAATAAATGACCTAATGATGGAGCAATTATTTCTCCAGCTGTAGCTAAGTAACTGATTAGCAACAGCTGGGATAAAAACCTAACAGTAAGGGGATATTAAGTGTCTGCTCCTAGAGAAGTTAAAGTTTATTTTATGAAAAATTCTTTGTATCAAATATATCAAAGTCTCTGTGTCCTGGTTTTACACAGAAACCTATTCAGGAGTAGAGCAAGAAGACTGGGAAACAGATGAGGGGAAACCTTTCTGCTTTCTTATAAGACAGGGCTGATCAGACTTGATGGTAGGACTTTTAGATTATTATATACAAGAACTAAAATGTCTTGGTGTAGTCCTGGAAATAATGATGCTTATTACACTTCAAAATAGATGAAGTAGCAAACATCCTAGAAGGGTATAGTAAAAGTGGGATATTAACTGAAGTGCTTACAAATGGATCTAGGTAATTTCCATGAACTGACAGAGGCTGATCAATGACTATAAGAGCAAGATGCACCTTTACAGAAGCAGACAGAAAGCAACAACAAAAAGTACAGATAGATAGATGCTGGTCATTCTGCTATTCCAAAAGTAGCAATGTTTCTCAGTGAACTATTGGCTCTAAAGATCAGCAGCAAGCGGAAAAAGCAAAACCTCCGACTATTGTTAGTGGCAGTTCAACACTGGTAGCTGGAGACCTTGTTCCAGGGCACAGTGTTGGTCTGACTTGAAGCTCTTATATAGGCAGGGGAGACATGGGTTGCTACCACAAGAGGCCACTGTTCTGGAAGGGAAATTAGTAAATCAGTGATTAGCTGGATCAACCACTCAATTCTCTTTTCTTGAAAATCTACCAAGCTCCTGGAAATAATGGAATGCAACTCCTTAGATGCAGAAAAATAGATTAAGTGTTCTGGTCCTAGGGAGAAGTACCAAAAAGACAGGTTTTGCTCACAAACTTTTTGAGAAGTCTAAAGCCCTTACAGATTAAGTTAATCTTGCTTGAGTAACTCATATTTGAGTTTCAGAAACCTTTCAATTATTATTGGGAATTCTGTGCAGCATTTCTTGACTGGGAATGAATCCTACCTGACCCAAAATTCACTTGTAGAACAGAGAACCTTCAACTGAGTGGTGAGATGAGGCATAAATTCCTTCTCACCCCCTAAGATAGCAGGAAAAGACGACTTTCTTCACTCCCTAGCTTCAGGTAAGTTGCTGTAATTGCTGTAAATGAAAACATGTGCATTTTGCTCATTATTGTCTTCATGGTAAAAGTGGAAAAGAGTTTGTGCCTCACCTATTAAATTTTCAGAACAATTATGTAAGCCTGTATAGGACACTCTTCTTATTTCTTTTTAAATTGTTTGAATGATGTGTAATCACTTTCAGATTCAAATAAAGTCCATTGATTTTAGCCTTTAACCTAGAAAATGTAACTTCAATAGTCATTTGTTTCTATGATGCCGGTAGAAAGAAGAGAAATATACATTATATAATAGATGGTAGCAAAGGGCCTTACGTTTTGTAGTTACTTAAAGTTTACCCTTTGTAACTTGGAAGGGTAAAAAAGGCAAATCATTATGGGACAGTAAAAATATACTCTGAAAATATTAGTCACAAAGTGCACTATAAAAGCATTAATTCAAGAAGATGAGAAACAACCTGTCATCATTAAAATGTCACAAAATTTGCAGAGGCCAGTATTTCTTTGTGTTAGAGGCTATGAACATAATGATTATGCAGTTATAATGCTGGGATAGCTGCATAAAATATTTTTATTTCACATGACTGTTTTCAGTCTTTCTGTGCTGATTTCAACTTGCCTTCCAAAAAAGCAGTCATTCTCAGTCATTTTGAGGGTAGCCAAGTGAATCAAAAGGTCAAACTAATTAAAAAGGAAGAGAACTTCAGCCCACAGGGAAAAGGGTCCAGTAAAATGCCAAAGGAGTTTGTATTAGAGAAGTACAAAGTAAACAGTCCAAAACAATGAAAAAAATCCACATTGGTGTCAAAAATATAAAAACAAAAGAAGATTATGTGACCTTTTCCTACATTATAAATAAATGGTCTTGTCTACATAACAGAGAAATATTGTTTATTAAATATAAGGAATACAACTTTCCATTAGGAAATTTTACTACCATTTTCTCAGAGACCCAGAAAATATTCTATTTTAAGAAGCACTTTGAGGTTTGGGGGAATTAAAATGAAACCTGTTTTGAAGTTGTTTTTCCCCTGACAGACATGCTTAATGAGTTTAATATCAATGTGAGTCATCCATCATTCCAAAAGCCTCAAAGAAAAGATAAAATTTTAGTGTATAACTGCGGTTCAGTTAAACTCACAAAGAGCAGGAGATTTAAACCTCTATGGCCTTTGTAACTTCTTTAATCAAACAAGAATTTACTAATGAAAATCAAACTTACTCTGCATTTTAGTGAGTCTGGCTTATGGATTGGAAAGAAGTAAGAAATGAATTTCAGACTGAGTTTTCTGAAATAGTTCATAAATCATACAGAAAGACACACAGAAGCACCTTAGAAACTCATCAGAAAAATAATCATTAGCTGTTTCCCACTACAGAATCTTTGTTCTGCAGCATGACCCCATCCTTCAGCAATTTTAATTACTGACAAAACTTTTGTCTTTGGAAACTCTGCCTCCACCTTTCAGTGTGAGCTTTTCATAAAATATGACTATACTGGAGTCCAACTTCTGTACTAGAAGCATGTGTGTAAAGCACAAACACTTAATGCAGAGACGATGTAATACAATGTGACTGGAGGTGTTTCTCTTCGGTTGATTAGTGGTCTTGTCCCAGTGTCATAGTGCATTAACAAGTTGCCGAGTGGCCTAAGTGGACGCTGGTGGCTAATTCTTTAACAGATATGTTTTGCGAATTAGCTGTATCTTTCTCAAGATACAGTAGAAACCACTAGTCACAACTCAACCTCTTTTAGGTTTCTCTCTTCTGAATAATGATTATATGAAAATAGTATTGAGGGACTTCACTGGTCAATGTCTCGGTGCTTTCAAATCAAATTCTCACTAAAAAATGGAACTTGCACTCATACGCCATGTATGAATAAAAAAGGTTTGTTTTGAATGAATTTCTGAACTCACTCATTCTACTTGGAGTTTAAAAGTGAATCTTTGGCACATTTGTTTTCATACCAATAATAAATTCTCTCCATGTGTGTATGTGTGAAAGGCACTATCTGTAATAATAAGTGTAACAGGAAGAATTTTGGGCCCTGAAGTTAAGGCTTCGTTAATGATTGCATTGATAATATTCACATCGGAGTCAAATTTCTTTCAAATTGTTTTCCTCTGCAAGTTAAAAGGGGACTAACAAAAATAACTGTTATTGAGAAAGGAGATAACATTTTGAATCCAGGGAGAATAAGATCTGCTGAAGAAAAAAAATACTCTTGCCTTTGTTAGTATTTGGAATAGAAGTTTTTGGACCCATTTTGCTACATCATGGTGGAACAAACTTTCCTTTTCTAATTTCAGAAGAATGTGTGTTATTAAAACAACTTTTATAAATTAGGTTTTTAATTAGTTTTTTTCCTTTTTTTTTTTTTTTCTTTGAGTAAGTTCTCCATTTTTCTTCTGTAGTTTTATTGTTTGGAGATCAAATGGACCAACATTTATAGTAACATATTTATTCTTAATAGACAGTAAAAGTTTTAGTATAATACAATGTCTTTATACTAATTTGAATATCAATAAATAATAATTCAGTATATAATAAATATTAACATAAAATATATTTTTTAATGTTTAAAAACAGTTATTTGTTCTTTAAGCAAAACATAAAAGACAAAGACCTAACTGTTTTTGGAAATTCAGTTGTCAGTAGGTACCTCATATTTTCCATATACTGAAATTCAGGCAGCAAAGCGGAATTATTATATTTTGTTAGCTTAAAGTTTATTCTGAGGTTTCTAGTAAATTGTAGTGATCTCTTCATTTTCTGTAATAAAACAGGAATACTCTCCAAAACTGCTGAACAGCTGTTATATTGAATCCCAGAGGTGGCTGCATTTCCACAATGGTTGAAAGTACTTCTTATATACCACACGGTATGGAGTATTATTATATAGTCTCAGGTTAAATGTATTAAACTCCCACTGAAAGTAAAAGAATCTATGCTTGCTTCCCTCAGTGACAGACTTTAGTGTATGAACAAAAGAAGCACCTCATAAGCTTTCAAGGTGAAAATCACTGTTATAAACACAGGCAATCCCCTTCTAGCTACGTGACATCTGCAGTCGTTCCCTCCCACTATTTGCACTACCTACGTAATAGAAAGGAACCTCAAAGGCAGAGGTGACTCAGTTCCACTTCTGCATCTACAGCTGTGTTAAGCGTGTGCGGAAGCTTGTTTTGAAACAAAGCCTTACAGTGCGAGCTGCAGCTCAACAAAGCAGACACAGAAATTTACTTTCATGTAGATTTGAAATGCTGCACACGTAGATTCTTTTCCACAGTTGCCAGCTCTCTTAGGATAAAACTCATCTCCCTGCAATATAACAAAGAATTCAGAAACTTCAGGTTTCTCCATAACAATAAGACTGCTCCTTAATGTTGCTATACAACATCAGCTATGCCTTCTTTCTGCATCAGTGGAGAGACCCTTAAATCTAATCTAAGGAGGTACCCAATCAGTTATTTTGAATTCTGTATTGCATATGTGTATATATTACTGTAGATTTCCAGCACTTTAAAGTATTTGTGCAATCTATTGCTAAAGCACTCGGCAAGTTATCAAAACATGAGGTGAATACTAATGATGTTGATCTGATTCTTTCTTGGGTGCATAGGGGTTTAACACTGCTCTTCAGAATTTCAGAGAGTACCAGAAACACACGCTAATCGAGCTTTATATTCAGTACGATTTAAAACTAAGAACATTTTATTAATCTTCCAGAATAAAAAACAAAATCAATAAATAATGATCAAATTTTGGGATGCTGAAACATATTATTCAAAGCTTAATAACTAAAAGCTATCAGAGTTTCCTAATGCTTATGTCAGGAGTTATGTTATTTCACAGCCTGGGTTGGAGGAAATAGATGTATAGGTTTTATGCAGAAAATGTCACAAGCTGTAATTGAATTCTATTCTTGGGAGTCACCATTGGCTGCAGTATGAGCTTTATATTATATGATGGAAAAATCTGAATCAGATTTTAACAGTATCCATAGAAAAACATAGTTCAGATATGTCCATACAAGTTTGACAGTGGTGAAGCTCTCTAGGTATAGCTATATGGAAGAATGCTATACTGTTCAAAGATACTTGAGCTACTTCCAAACAGACTACTTCTGGAACTGGAAATTGTAGAACCATGGGATTATACCTCAGTTAATTAGTTCTGCTGAGAAGCTATATATGTTAGCTGCTAGAGAAGCACTGTAGTAATTCAGCACACTGTATCCAAGTCTAACGGAGTACTACTGTATGGGGCTGTGGCATTGTATTCAGCCACACAGATAGAACTCAAGACATGATTACAATCTGTCAGCTTTCCTGTTTTTCCAGTCACAGCTGATTCCTGAAACACTGTTCCAGCTTTCTTATCCCTGTTTCTTTTCCAAGACCCTGTGTACATTGGAGGCAGAGGCTTCACATCCTTCTTCACATTCCTGCGGCAAGGGACATCTCAGGAGCAGGAAGAGAATAAGGAACAACATAGTATTAGGCAGTACAGTGAACATGATTTATACAGCAAAGCCCATAGTTGTTTACTGCAGATCTACAACGAATTACATGACCATCTTCATTACAAACTAATTCAGTCACCATTAGTATTATTTTGACATTTCTAAAACAGCATCACAAAATAGGGTATCATCAATGCATGTTATTTTTAGCACTTCAGAACAAACACTTCCCGTATATTTTTCAGTATTTTCATAATTTCATACAGGAGAGAAACAAAGGAATATATCTGCTGAAAGCACCTCAGTAATTTCAGTAAAGGTTGCCCCATTTTCACTCCAAGCCAGATCAGTCACTGTGCCCTAGTTCCATACCTTTTCATTATACCAGTTAGTGCTGAACTCCAGCCACTCTCTTGACTATCTCCTGCCCAAAGTCATCATTTCCCCTGAAGGGAGTAAGGGATGGACAGAATCTGCCAGAAACCTGAGGGCAGTTTCTCTTTCTTTTGTAACCTCTGAGTAGTTCAGAGAAAATCTGCTGCACAGACCAGAAGCAAATATTTGTTGGTATGTGATATAGCTGGTTGACTCCAACAGATTAATAGCTCAAGCTATGCGTAACGGTCACAGTTCAGGTACCAAACTGAAATATGACTTGACTCAAATCTTGCCTTGAAAAATAAATGTTCTGTTTTGTGATAGTCTTATGAAGTCTTTCTAAGCAAATGTAGATTTTATATTTTTTAAAAGTCTAATTCCAGTGCTTAATTTCTTTTATAGTAAGAAAGTAGTCTTTTTTTTTTTTTTTAATATCTAAACAAAATCTTTTAATCTGCAAATTAAGCTGATTATGTCTGTCCTCAGTGGAAACAGTGAAAAAAATACATCATTGTCCTATATTTTTTTTATTCCATATGAACAAACAAACTATTTGGAACCAGTAAATATTGACTTGTGTTTTACCATATGCTATACATTTTATTAAAACTTTAATTGAAAGAGAAGAACAACAGAAAAAGGCTAAATCACCAACAGGAAGCTAAATCAAGCCATACATATTTGAAAATTCACATTAAGTCCCCTGCAGTCCTTTTTGTTTGGGTTGGTGTTTTTTTCCAGAAAGGAAATTATTTTAGTTCCTTCATTCTTTATTCTTAGGTCATGTTCTTCTGTTCTCTTATTATCACTGTTAGTCTTTGTAATTTTTCCATTTAACCCACAGGCCCTAAATAAAACTATATCTTATGTCTTACATATTACAATCCTCTTAATATGTCATCCAATAAGTTTTGACTTTTCTGAGTGTTCTTTCAATTGTATTTTTTTTTCAGTTTATGAACTATTATAATCCCAGGCCTCCCAGAATCTTCCCTTCGGCTGTGCTGGTTACCTATTATTTCCCTTTTTGTATTCATCTGTTCTAGTTCTCATTTTAATTGTAGTTTGCTCTAGTATTTATCACGTTTTATTTCTAAACTTCCTCTGCAAAGTGCTTGCAAATCCTCAGATTTTGGTGTTGCCCATAAATTTTAAAAATTGCCGGTTGCTATTTCTTCACGGGTCTGGTGTCTGCTACATCTCCGCTGTACTTCAAGTATACTTTATTATGTCATTATTTAGGCTCTGTAAATTCACTGTCCTGGAGAATTGGTTCAAGTCAAATCTATAGTATGAATGAATTCTAGAACTAATCATTAAAGCATTTTTAATAAGTCCTGAATATGAAATAAAGTGGAAAAAAATAGGCAATACATTCAAATTATTTTTTATCTTTGTCTGACAGGGTAACTGTCTTTTAAGGTAAGAGGAAGTCATAAGTGTCATATATGCTTAATACAGTAAGGTTTTAGAGCTACTTCCACTTAAAATTCTTATAGGAAACACTATGTAAATAAAAGCTACTAAATGAGATCCTCAAAGGCTATATTCACAACTTGTTGAAAAATGTTAAAAACTATAATTTTTATTTATATCTTTCATTGTAACACCCAATTTATTGATGAAAATACTGATTAGTGTTTGACTGAAGATAGGCCCTAAAAGCATTAGGTTTTTTTTTTAAACTGGAACAGTTAATCTGGGAAGTGCTGTTCTCCTAAAATCCCAGTTAAATGTTACATTCCTAAAGTATATATAAATACTTCTACGAATGGAATGGAATGGAATGGAATAGAATATTTTCAGCTGGAAGGGACCTACAATGATCATCTAGACCAACTGCCTGACCATTTCAGGGCTGATGAAAAGTTAAAGTATATTTTTAAGTGCATTGTCCAAATGCCTCTTAAACACTGACAGGCATGGGGCATCAACCACCTCTCCAGGAAGCCTGTTCCAGTGTTTGACCACCCTCTCGGTAAAGAAATGTTTTCTAATGTCAAGTCTGAACCTCCCCTGATGCAGCTTTGAACCCTTCCCGGGAATGGTAACCTCCAGGAAGAAGAATGAAAGTCAACTGTGCTTTAGCTCTAGATCTAAGAAATCTCAATTCTGCTCTATACTAGTTTATTGTACCCTGTTATTATGCTAGGAAAATTTCTTGATAAGTTGTTTTGGTTTTTTTTCCCTCCCCAGAGGTAAGGTCTGAGGCAAACAGCTGCAGAAATTAAATGGATAAAGTTCAGGCAAAATAATTTTCAGCCACTTGAAAGTTGGTAATGAATGTGAAATCTTAAATGAGGAGGACTCGGAAAATGTGCTTAACAATCTATATAAAATCCTGGCTTAGAGGAAAAAATGCATTTTTCTCAAAAGAGATCTCTGAGACTGGAGAAGTAGAGTCTTCTAGGACGTTAGTTTATTCCTAATTGTGTCTGCTATGCAGTACCTTAGAAAAGCTGATGCAGTGGTATCAGAGCAATGAAATTTTATATATTATGACATACTGAACAACCAGTAGGATGCTCAGCAAAATATTGTATAACCAATTTTGCTTTTAGACTATTACATAAGCTATAAAAATTGCTTCTTAAAAAGCATAATTCTGTCCATGTGTGCTCTCTGCTGTGACACAATATTTTCTATACGTTGATCTTATGTTGCTCACACCTCATCTGATAAAATAAGACAACAAAAGATGCTCACCGAAGTGCACCATTGATTCCATACTTTTGCTTCCACAAAATGTAGTGGCCACAGATACTTACAGTATACTGGTCTAAATCTGTATATGCAGTCACACACTCACAGAAATGTAATTTATATCAGATCATTTATTAAAACCGTTAATTCTGAAAGAGCTTGTTTCAACTTGCAGATCCACATGCCGTCACATTACTTTGTGTATATATAGTAGGCCCCTGTTACCCCTTCTGAAATGGTAACAGACCATCTAAACAGTTTAACATGCCTCATTTTTTGATAACAAAGCCATTGAAACCTTTGCAAGAAGGTGATTTGCTATGGATTTTCCTTCAATGTGAAAACAGAGAAACCAAAATATATTTCATTGGAAAAAAAATGAAGTAATACTTCTTGATCTCTCTGAGTAGGATTCCAGTGAAATCATAAAATTAGTTTCTTACTACTTCCAAAAGGTTGTGGAAGCAACCAAGGGAATAAGCTTTCCTAATCAAACTCATAGGACTACAGTGTTCAAACATTACTGCAGGTACACCATCAACAAGAAGAAATGCAATTATATGCTAATGAGACTTAGATAGCATTCAGCACATGCAGAAAATCCCCACTCCCTGAAATGAACCAATTAATGAAATGAAACATTATACATTATAACATGAAACATTATAGTCTAGTATATAGACTTTGTAATAACATCATGTTTTTCAGAATTCTTGTGCTTGTTTATTGTATGACCTGGGGTTACCTGAGAAGACACATTGTCTTGTATTAGTAGTAGCTTTAAATCCATACAATTTAGGGAACTCATGCCATTTTGCTTTTCCTTTGCCGTCTTCATGTAAGAGTTTCTGCAACAGAAGTAACAATTGGACACTTGTTTTAATTTGTTGAAAATTGAAAATGTTCTAACAGAGCTAATTTCTGCTACAGAAGAGCAAAGAGAGACCACAAACTAATATTTTGCAGTAAATTCATCTTTGCTCTTTCTGTTTTATCAGCAAGATGCCTTTGTTGTACAGTTCTTGGCATCTTTTCTGTCATGAATAACCCTACACTCATTTCTATCCCATTTAATTATCCACTCTGGCTTAAAACATAATCAGCATTAAACCAGCTGTGCAACCTTGAAAGAACACCATTTCAATAATACATTGATAAAAAAAGAGCAAGCAGACTATTAATTTTAATAGGAGCCCTCCCTTCTGAGTATAGCCTGGACACCGTTTCAGAAGCTGTATCCGTTTACCGCCAAGCAGTAGCATCCCTGGTGCACTCATTATAGCAATAGATTCCATTCATAGCCTGACACTGTGACTAGCTAGACGGCCATCCTGGGCCAATAAGGTCACCTTTGAGGTGTCGGCTTCCCTGCTAATACAGTGGAATGACTTGTGGAAACAGTGATCAGTAGCAGAAGGAAATGTATGTGGTAAATAATGAAGCAGCTTAATATAATTTCAAAATGTTTTGCCAGCTAAAATTCTGCAACGAAAAAATTATAATTTAATGCTGTAAGAGTCTTAATCACTCCATCCTGTCAGTTATGAGTTCTGGCCAGAAACCTTAACTGCCAAAGAAGTCAGAAATTAATAACAACATATATCTCCTGATCCCCTAAGCTGCCAGGCTATAAAGCAGAAGTCTTAAATGAAATACCTGGATTCGGACTTGAATTCTTCTATGACACTTCAAAAATCTATCTATAGGTGCTGTTATTCAGTGGGCCAAACCCATCCTGGTGAAGCTGCACTAAGGATAAGCAAAATTTTCAAAAATTATAGCATTTTCCTATTTAGTGTATTTGCTGCACACTAATACAGGCCATTCAGGTGGAAACTTTACTGATCTCAAGTTCATGTTCCTTACCAGAATGATCTACCAGGTACGTGCACAAAGAACTGATATTAGAGGTACTAAGGCAATCAAAACTTCCCTCACTATCGCCTACAGTCGCTATATTGGTGTCATGAGCAGTATGTACTGTGGATTCTCTCAAGCTTAGTAACCTGCCAGGCCTGCTATACATCACTGAAGAGTTCATGCACAGTGGTGATCGTGGCACTTTACTCTTCACGCTGGTGAGCAGCGAACTTACAGAAAGTAGTTCTGATAGATTTACAGAATCTGTACTTGGTTTGTTTGGTACGGTGGAAATACTGTAGTCTTCTTATTTAGGGATAAAGACCTTTAATACTGAATTATCTGCAGCCATAAATTATAAAGCATGCACATACTTATTATTACTGTATTATATAAACACTTAGTATGATCTATAGGTCAATGCAGCCATGAAGTACATTAACTCCTACTTGTCAATATATGTTTATTTAATATAGAGGCAAACATATATAAATTAGCCCAGATGGCAGAAATATTAATGAATTTTATGTTAAGGTAATATAGCAACTACTTACACCAGCTCGAAAAAATCTCTCTGAGTGAGATGTTTTCAAGCAATCTAAGTATTTTAGATAAACATTTTTCATTAATTTGATTATAAGCTCTGTGGTTAAATCCCATAGCATGCTTTGAAAATAAGCTTGAAAATAATGCTTCTGTTACAGTCAGAACATAACATGGAGAATACAGAAACTTTAAATTAGATGGGAATAGAAATTTTATTTTGGCTTTTTTGTTAAAATCTACTCATAAGCACCTGTTTCTAATGGAAAAACAAGGAGAAACTTTACTGATCCTACCAAAGTTTTGTAGATTTAGGCATATGTTAAAGGCTGTTTATTTACAGCTAAGCTAAAAAGGACTTGATCCTTATGCATAGGTAACTAAGATGAAAATTCTGACCCTTAAAAGTCTCCTGTAAACTGCTGTCTAAATAAGCAGCACTTTTTCACTCTGAACTTCTTAGGTACCTTGAATTCTGGCTGTAGGTGTAACCAGAGGAGCTACAGAAAAAAGTTCACAATGATCTGACAAAAACTGAGAGGGATCTGTAAACTAAGTGGGTTTGAATACTTTAAGGACTTTGATACTGTAACTGTTCTCTGAATCAAACTATGTGCAAAATGCAATAGTGAACACTTTTTTATAAAACCCACAAACATTAAATAGACACTTTTTCCATCTATTTTGGTATAACTGCCTTTTCCTGGCTATTTCCCCACTTCATAAACAACATTACTCTTCCTAAGGCTGTGTAATTGACCTTATAGATGGCTTAAATGCAATTCTGATCCTTAAAGCATTTTGGAATAGCTCATTTTCAAATCACAGGAGGTACTGTCAGTCTCAGCTAGGCTGGCATAGAAACGCAGTGATTTCCTATGACTAGTTTTGATGTGATCTGTTTATGAACTGTAATGAAATGGCTGCTAACATAAACAATGTCCTCAGGCCTAAAACTGTAAGCAACTAGAGTAGTTGTGTCCCTAGCCAAACACCAGTACACACTTCCTGATGGCCTATACCTTATTATGTTCCTATTTTCACAGTAGATTGCTACGTTACAGGAAATGTGACAACAAAATACATAAAATTCATTTTTCTGGGCATACTTTTGGAGTGATGTTCTCCACAGTATCTCTTCATTTTTCTGAGATACCTCTATCCAACAAATTTTAGAGTTCAACTGAAAGGTATCAACTGATATCTTTCCTCTTTTCACTTGTAGTTAGTTAGATGGAGTACTTGTAGATCTCATCCTTCATTCATTTTGTGCAAGACTTAGCCCAAAATATTATATATGAAAAAAAGTTACAACAATTTGAACAGACCCAAGTTTTTTGTCTCTATCCCTGAGTGAGACAAGAAGGTTTTGTCCAATTTTGTAAAACTAATACGACGTTGCTAAGGGGAATAAAAAGAATTGCTGAGAAAGGAAAGAAAACCAACACTCCTCAATTGCTGTTCAGCATACTCTGCACTTTCACACCAACAAATTCCCACTGAATGCTTGGTATTACTAGAGCTTCATGTTGTGTGCTGTGAATCAGACTCTGAGCTGGACTGAAGTCGTGTAGTTCCACTGACTTCTTTTAAGCTACAGTAATGTATGTTAACACAAGATCAGGCCTTATTACCATTTAACAGTATACCATTTTTAAATGCTGAACATATTTTTTGAGCTTCATATTATGATATGGCATGTGTTTTGGTGGATATCTGCACGTCTTGGGTGGCTGGAGACACTTCACTTTGCCGTACATCTGACTATACTCCCAAATCGTGCTGATGGCTATAACAGCACTACTTGCTTGTCATGTCTTATTGCTTAAATAAAAAATTGCATCTCAGCAAAGCAATAGATTATATCAACTTAATCACATTTTTTATCATGTACATTTGCATTTTTGCATTTGTCAAATATGTTCTAAAATTTAATAAACCATAGCAATAAATGTAAAGATGGGTAAAATCTACAGGTGGCTGGTGTTTTTAAAGCCTACTGGAGACATATTGCAAAGATGTGCTCACAGTTATATTCTTTTTCTACTTCTTCTTTTTAAGAAAAAGACTAGAAAGTAGACAAATAATTATAGTGAAAAATGTTGTGCACTATGTTGGGCACCTCCTTTGACAGCCAAGTTTACCACATTTTCTGTACGTTTAATAAATATCATTGGTTACTTTATTTCATTCCAATCATTATGTGTTCTATCTAAACTGCATTTAAGTTGCTGAAAAAGATTTATTTTTCAGCTTGCAGTAAAATGGATTGTGCATGCAGATGCCTGAACAACAGCACTGCATAAATATAACAGCTTAATGTCAAACTATCCTTAATGTCATATATCTACATTACATAATATCATACTATAAATTCAGAGTTTGTTTGGGTTTATAAAATGTTTTCCTCTTCTTAGGTGCACTTAATTATTGCTGGGTTTTTCTCAGCCATGGAAGTGCCTGCTTTGTTTTGTGTCTTGAAAATAAAATTAAAATGAAATAAAGTGAAAAACTGCAGGGCATTATTAAAAATAAATGCTGCAATAATGTGAAATGTTGATTAAAGATCAAATAGTAAGCAAATTAATTATCTAGGAGCTGTGCAATCATTTCTAAATTTCATCCAATAAAAAAAAAAAAGTTTCTAAACTTGCTTTTAATTTATTTTACTTAAAAATTTTAATAAACACAGACAATAAAGAGGAAAGAGATTTTAATGTTTCCAACAGAAGTTTTGCACTTCCCACATTAGACTTATTCTAAGGAAAACATGGCATTTCTAGTCAATTTTGTTTTCTCAAAATTAGAAGATAATAAAATTTAGTCAGTAAAAAGGTGACTACAGATATAAAAGAGACATGAATGATATTTAAGGAGTACATAACAGCATTGTTTTCAACGTTGAAAGTGCCAACTGAAACAGTACTACAATTCAAAAACCAGGTATTGTCTTAAGGGAAAATTACTGGACTAAAACCTGTACAGACAAGAATATCCTAAGGACTACTGGGATAAAATACTTAACTTCATAAATAGAGACTTAGAGGGAAATAATCTAAATTAATTTTATTTATTTTCATCCTTATTTTTCTGAGCAGATAAGAATGCATTTCAAGGAGGGAAACCACTCTCAACATATATTTTGATAAATGTAAACTTTATGCTTATGTGATGAGCAATTGTTAATTCCCTGTCCATTAAAAGTCTAACTGTTTCTTAGAAATTTGAATTCTTAGTAAGAATCCCATTTGCTACTTGGTCTATATGGATTTCATCTTTTCATGGGATACAGATAAAGTAATTCAAGTCATTGATTGTTCCTATACAGCACTGACAGAAGCAAAATACTTTTGAAAGCCAATCCTAAATTTTAAATTGTACTGCTTTTTGATGCAATTTGCATTACACTTTTACCTTCCTGGGGAAGATCAAAACTTGTGAGAGATTTACAATCTTTCTAACCAGAGATAATTTCATACAGTTTTAAAGCAAGAGCTCAGTAAGATCTTGCAACAATTAAGCCACTGTTTGGCACTAAATAAAAAGCTCTAACATGAGCTACTCCTTTCAATCCATAATTGGAGAAGTTGCTATCAAGTTTTCCTTTGCCACCCTTCTACTTTTGCCAAATATCATATCCTTTCATGTTGGTATTTTTCAGGAATAATGTCTCCAGTTTGGTCAATGAATTACTTTGTCCAAACTACTCTGCATCAATTAATAAATGAATAAACTCTGTAATACATCCCCTGTCTCATATCATGCTGAGGACAGAAGAAATTATTGCTATTATTAGCGGCAGCACTAATTTCTATTTTAATCTGTAATATTTGCAATTTTTTTTTTTTAGTTCAATTAAGATTTATTGTTCATCTACATTAGTAGTTGTCAGTACCATTTATCAGGAATTACTCACTAAAAGTGATTAATCCTTACTGTCCAAGAAAATTCCTAGTCTAAAATGACATAGTGTTTCACAGCCATTCTATGCCAAGATGAACAAGACTAGTGAACAAGAGAGAATGAAAATGCTGATAAAACTTCACTACAGGTAGAAATCCCTTAGAATTCTTAGTGTTGCAGTTATGTAGATTTATGATAAATTCTCCTGAATGAATCATTGACATGGATGCACTGGAATATTTTAGGTAGTCGACAGTGTTTTTCCTTAGCAATCCCCCACAATTCTACAAAAGGTAACATTACATCAGGTTGATGGAAAAATTATTGCTGGCAATTAATCAGAATGTAATAGTACTTAAGGGATTTAGCTATGCACATGTGTCTTACCAACAAGAGAAAATAAGTCAGTCTGTGTTGATCATGCATGCTATCTTCTGATAGGCAACAGGTACTTGCTACTGAAAGTAGTAAATCTATGCCTGTATATAAGGTCCAGTGGCTGAATTTCCCTTCCTTTTTAAAAACGAACACTCCATCAGTCAAATCAATTGAAGTATCACTTAAATGTTTTACACTGTTCTTCCATCAAAACAGTATTTTCAAAGCATCACAGAGGGATGTTTGGCTGGCTGAAAGAGACTTATATTATTGCAAAGATCCTCGTTGAAATTCTGGCCCTACTGAAATCAGCGAGAGTTTTGTCACTGATTCCAGTGTGGCTATTATTTCATCATAGTGCAGAATGTCAGGCTTCAGAATAATGCAAATTAGCATAGCAAAGTTATAAAAACAGATTTTGTAGAAGAAATGGTAAGTCACCCTTAACTACCTGTAATGCACTGAACGTGATACTATAATGATAGCACTTTGGTATCTGTTCTGCATTGTGACTAACGCAGACAAGGAAAAAGCTAATCACTGCACTTACCGTCAGAGATAGGGGACTTTAACAGGTATGTGATTTTCCCTCATGTCACACCATTCCTATTCCTGCATTCTTTTAGCCAGTACCATGTTTTTAATTGCAAAGTGAAATAGATAGTGCTTTAATTTTAAATTAGGACTTTATGCATTTAAGAGGTGGCACAGGTATTTTCAGGATGATTCCTGTGTATATTAGCTATTTTGTTTAAGCGAAGGAAAAGGCCAAACTCCAATTCACTCCTAATGAGCCATGTGTTAATGTCAGGCTCTCTGCTGTCCACTCAAATGCCATAGAACACATCTGACTTAATAATGAGCCAAACAGTTGTCTCTTCATAATCTCACGTTAGCCTTCTGCTAGGTATCTGTTTCCAAATTTTACAACACTATAGTGGAGGTTGTGTGCTTTCATGGCTAAAATCCAGTTGAAGATGTACTTGTTCTAAAATCTCTCACATTTTGTCAAAATTGTTGGCAAGCAGTTGCCTTCATATCCTTTGCAGTGAAAACGTTTGACCTTACAGAGTCCAAATGGCATATTGCCTAGTTTTGATCTACTTTGTACACTAATGGGGAAGAGATCAAAACCAGATGACAGACATCAAGGCAAACGGCCAGTGGCAGAATGGTTGGCCTGTAGGCAGAAAACTGAAATAAACCTGCCAAGTATTATTTATCTCAAGGGAAAACTACCTCAAGCTGACCGCTTTTATGATTAACTCCTAAATGGTTACTGAGAGCCACCAACAAAATTTATTTTGAAGTTTGACAGCTTGAAGCTTTTTTCCTCTTCTAAAATAGATTTTCTTGCAGTGGTTTTAGAAAGAAATGCAGAAGAACCATGGTTTGATAGCTGCACATAAAGGCAGACAGATCTTGAGAAAATACAAATATGGCTGTATGAAGGACATGGTAATTAAAATAAGTAACTTTCCCGTATTATTCTTAGGGCAAGGACAGTGTTAAACAATTTCAGTTTCATGGCACTTTAATCGAGTAGGTTAGTAGTGTGTCTGCTGGATTATTCTCTCTAATATAACCTCAGGCAAAAGGATTTCACTACAGACATAGCAAAAGCAAAAGTATTAAAAAGCAAGCTTAATAAAGCTTCTTTTTCTTAATGAAAATAAATCAAATTAGACTATGTTTCTGCTCTATGATTGTTTATAAATTCTACTGGCAAACAAATTTTATATTCAGAATAACGAATAATAGAAGGGCTATACAAAATTAATAGCTTAGTAAACAAACATTATTGTCATAATTAAGTCACAATTTAGTCTCCACAAATTACATTTTTTCTTTAAGTATGATAGCTTATATTTCTTAATTCTTCAATATCCTTAAACACATTCACATTTAGATGCTGAAGAGTAGAGCACAGCAGACTGCAGTACAAGACACCTGAACAAACCATTACTGTATTATTGTTCTCTTACTAACAAAATCAAGGAGTAAAACATAGCACACAAAACACAACCACAGTACATTGACCCAGACATAAAAAAAAAAAAAAAAAAGGATGAATAACTTAGGTGGTATTAAACCAAATGTCCTAACTATTTTTTCCAACTTTTTGCCCACAATTAGGTATACAAATCTACAATCACATATTAACTAATTATAATGCATTACCACAGACAAATCTGTAGCTGGCAGTCACCAAAATCCTTGGGTCATTTAGGGATCCTGCAGGGTAAAGAGGAAGAGAAGTATTTCACATGGATCCAGAGATCTCAGCCCCTACCTCAGAGTTCAAGGTCCATGAGTATTTAAAATGCTGTCCCTAATCAGAGACCATGGTCCCCAAAACTGCTCTCAGACTTTGATTTTGTGAAGACTGACCCTTGGCAATCCAGCTGTATGATTTACTGACTGAAACAAAAGCTAATTATCAGGAAACATTAACATCTAATATCAACACTTGTTAACTTGTAGACTCTGTAAAAGCAGCTTGCAGAGATGGAATGGTGTGGAAACTGTAATCTTTACAGTGTGCTTTGGGTGTCCAATCCTATGCAGAAACACTACTGGAGTTCCTGATATTCCACAGTTTTAATTATGTTTAAAACATTGCTATGGGATTTCATAATAATCTCCTGCATAAGCTACCGATAATGTTGGTTTCATACTATCCTCAAAGTGTGATAATGCTGTGGTGGAATTGCTTTGTACTACAGATAATTTGTTAAGTGGCAAAAGAAGATTATCACAATAAAAATGACACATAATAAGCATTAACTCTTTCTTCTCCATTTTTGTTGGTATATTTTAGCTACTGAAATGACAAAATATGTGGCATTGTTTACTTCTTTATAAAGGAGAAACTTGTTTTATTTCTAACAACTTAGTGGCTGTTAGATGATTTTCAGTCTCGTTCCATTTTTTCTTTCCTTTTCAGTCCATTTAGAAACAATAAAATGTGTAGTTTAGAAATATCTGAGCTTTTCCTAAATGAGAATAGTAGTACAGTAGTCACAGTGAAGTGATACACCAACATCACTAGCTTAAATTGAAACTTTCATCAAAACTGTACAGAATTAATTCAGTTATTCTTTAATGGCCCTGCATTGTGCCATGTAGATCAGCTCTTGAAGACTGTAAATCTATTCAAAGGCCTACTGAGAATATAGTAACTAAACTAAGATAAACTTCTGGAAGGAAAAGTGATTTATGTATGAACTCCTCTGATGTAGTTCTGAACTTAGCTTTACTGTGGTGGTGAAGGGGGAAATGTTACACTTACCAATTACAGGATGCACAAACCATTTGCCTACAAAACATGGACCACAAAACATGCCATTCGCCCTTTAGATGGTAAAAGGACCTGGCTAGGACTGGATTTATTTCTCATTTCAAACTTTCACAGAGCTGTACAGTTTTGCTTAATTAAAACAAAATTGTGACAAGTTGGTTGGAAATAACTCTCACTTCCTTAAACAGATTTTCAAAACTTTTCATTTAGAGACTTTTAAACAAAATACTTCTATTTTTAAATACATTATGGTGTTTTACTTTGAAAATTGCTACACAGTTTCCTTATGAAACGTTGAAAATCCTTTAAAAAACTAGTATGATTCTGGTATCCATAGGACTATCTTTTATTTTTTCCCAATAAAAAAAAAAGTTATATGCACACTTTGAATCCAAACTTGACATAAGCTCACCCTGTACATTATGTTGCTCCATCCTCTAGCTTGTGTGAAGGGACTTAGTTATTGGGTCACATAGCATTCCACATTATATCTGATCTCACAAACAAAATACCACTAATATTTTGGAGCTGTCTCCCCTGCTGGCTGTAATTGAGACAGCTTTGACTCCTGTGTCCAGCATATGACATGTTACAGCTTTCCATGAAAGAAGTGCAAGCATACCCCTTTTTCAAGGTGACCTTAATTTTGCCTTGAGAATGACGAAATAATGATAACAAAAAGTAAAATCTCTATGGAAAAGTAGCATCCCTTTCTAGGAAACTTCATTATAACCTACTAAATGGCAGCTGCTCCTGCAGCATATGTAGGGAATGCCTCACTGTTTAAACTTGCAACATACACAAAACAAAACCAGGCAGATAAACATTCCATAGGAAAAAGAGTTAATAGGCAGTAAGCTTCTACAAAGGAAAGTTCGTGGGCATATTTTATTTCTGCCTCAAATTTTATATTTATCTTAATACATTCTGCTATTACTTTACACTGCCTTTTTAACAATGTCTTTCAATACACCGGTTACACTGATTCTTCCGATAGTTAATGATGCGAAAATAGAGGTGGGAGGTAGGTTTAAGACATGAACAATTAATCAAAAATATAAAATATTCTATTTACGCTTGTTAACTAGATTGGATGCATACTGGATTTTCTATCAAAATGACATTGTTTTCCATTTCAAAAGAAAGAGCTTTTGTGGGGAGAAAAAGATTTAATTTTATTTAATTAAGATAAAGCAGTCTGCTTTTGTCAAAATTTTACTTAACATAAATTTAAATGAGAAACAAAGTTGCATCTGAATGGAAAACATAATGTTCAGTACAAAAAAGATCCTATTAAATGTTTTGATCTCATAAATTATATAAAAATTTATATAAAATTTATTGATATTAACAAATTCTCAGGACCAGGTTTTCGCAATGAAAGGCATTTCTTCAGAGGAACTGCTGATAGTTCTATGTTTAACTTCTGTTCACTTTTGCAGTAGTTCGCTTATGGTTGTAAAATTATGGTTGTATCTTAGGGTATTCTGAAGCAATTACCGTAATCTGCTTTAAATAATGCTGTAAGAATTTTTTCATTGAAAAATAACCCTTCTTCAACTACCAAGATAATATTAATTCTATACACATATAACATCGTGGATAGTGTAACTACTGATTTCTAATGTACATAGCTTTGCAAGCTATTTTTCATGGTACATGAACAAATTTAGGTTCTTGGGTAGCTATCATGTCAGGTTAGGAATTCTAAATTACATTACTTTTCTATAATTCCAGACTACATTCTGCTGACTGTTTTGTTTGTTTGTTTGTTTTCCCTAAATCTTTAGAAAGAGTATTTTATGGAAAAAAGTATAATTTTTGGTTCATTATTCTTATTTGGAAAAGAAACAAATTGGAAGTATGACATTTTTCTTGAGAGGAAAGCCAATTTATTCAGCATTCTAAATTTTTCCTATGGAGTTCACGTGAAGACAAGAAGCTTGGCCTCAAGTTGCGCCAGGGGAGGTTTAGATTGGATGTAAGGAAAAATTTCTTTACTGAAAGAGTGGTGAAACATTGGAACAGGCTGCCCAGGGAAGTGGTGGAGTCCCCATCCCTGGAAGTATTTAAAAGACGTGTAGGTGAGGCACTTAGGGACATGGTTTAGTGGGCATGGTGGTGTTGGGTTGACGGTTGGACTCGATGATCTTAGAGGTCTTTTCCAACCTCAATGATTCTATGATTCTGTGATTCTATGATTCTATTCTATGATTCTGTGTTAACAACTGAAAAGTTTACCTTCTTCCCTTAAAGTGGAATGAGATTTAGGGAGTTGTTTGTGGAAAAGAGGCATTGTTATGGGCTGCTGTGTGTGAAGCAAGGAATTGCATTGTAATCTGTTTTGCCATCTTGTTTCAGTATTATATATAAATAAAGCACGTATATATTGACCTGTGTTGTCAGCAAGTCAAGGGAGGTGACTGTTCCTCTCTGCATTGGTGAGACTGCATCTGGACCACTGTGTCCAGTTTTGGGCCCCGGTACAAGAGAGATATGGAGCTACTCTAGAGAGTCCAGCGAAGGGCCGCAAAGATGATTAAGGGACTGAACCATCTGTTATATAAGGAGACGTTAAGAGAGCTGGGATTGTTCAGCATGCAGAAGAGAAGGCTTGGGGGGGAGGATCTTATCAATATGAACAAATATCTGATGGGAGGGAATGAAGACAGAAGAGCCACACTCTTCTCAGTGGTGCCCACTGACAGAGCAAGAGGCAACGGGCACAAATTAAAATTCAAGAAATTCCACCTGAACACAAGAAAACACATTTTTACTATGAGTGTGGTCAAACACTGGAACAAGTTGCCAAAGAGGTTGTGGGGTCTCCATCTGTGGTAATCCAAGTCTTATGAGGAGCAGCTGAGGGAATTGGGGTTGTTTAGCCTGGAGAAAAGGAGGCTGAGGGGAGACCTCATCGCGCTCTACAACTACCTGAAAGGAGGTTGTAGCGAGGTGGGTGTCGGTCTCTTCTCCCAAGTAACTAGCGATAGGA
>NW_008794448.1:2677261-2681527 GCF_000699145.1 Aptenodytes forsteri
TGTTGGGTTGACGGTTGGACTCGATGATCTTAGAGGTCTTTTCCAACCTCAATGATTCTATGATTCTATGATTCTATGATCAGATAGATCAGGTCTCCATCTGGACACAGTCCTGGACAACCTGCACTAGCTGACCCTGCTTGAGCAGGGAGGTTGGATTGAATGATCTCAAGAGGTCCCTTCCAACCTCAACAATTCTGTGATTTCCAGAATTCTCTGATTCCTGAGAGAAACAGATTAGAAAGGATTATTCTCAAAAGAGAGGTATCACTGCTGTCAAAAGATACAGTAACAACAGTTTATTATTATTATTTATAAGGCATGTACAACATAAAGGATGATGAAAAATTCATACAACCCAAAGTCCTCCTTCTTTAGAGCATGAGGAATTAGAAGATAACTTATAGTACAAGCCCTTAGAGTGTACATCTATAAATCTGAGTAAATTCAAGTACTGGAGACTGGAAACTGATTTTCTAAGCTTTTTAAAATTATCTGAATTTTTAACACTCTTAAGGAAATATCACTCAATTTCCAACACAAAAAACCTATTCTTCTGGATAATAAATTTTCAACATGAAAATTATATTCTTCTGGATTTTGCTAGGCTGGATAGTCTTTCATTGTTTTAAAATGCCAGCTCAGTGAGAAGTAGGATATACTGTAATAATAAATTTGCTGAAGGTGGTGAAACACTGGAACAGGCTGCCCAGAGAGGTGGTGGATGCCGCATTCTTGGAAACATTCAAGGTCAGGCTGGACAGGGCTCTGAGCAACCTGATGTAGTTGAAGATGTCCCTGCCCGCAGCAGGGAGGTTGGACTAGATGATCTTTAGAGGTCCCTTCCAACCCAAACTATTCTATGATTCTATAAATAAAGTTGCTCACATTGAATGCCGATTTCAAGACAGAAACTCTGAATGTGGTTCATTGGGAAAGTAGAAAAATGTGAAATGCAGCCCAGAACAAAAATATATACTATTTTATTTCTTTCTAATTTGGAAATAAATTATGTTTTCAGTAATACCCCTGTCACTGCACAAACCTCAATAGTGTGTCACAGATGAAAATACCTCAGTGACCACAATTCAGCCCACTGTATTCAAGTCCTGCAACAGAAGGTTGGTGGATTAAGCAATACCATGGCTGATTAAAGAAAGTGTAACTTTCATTTACTTGTGAGTAAACTTTTAAAATGCTAAAAACAGGTATGGTTAATTGGTGTTGGCTTGGGTGTTTTTGTTTATTTATTGTAAATATTACCCTACTTTTGAATGAGACTTTTTCCTGTTCATTTGAGCCTTCAACATGTGTCACCATTTCCCCTTAAACTTAGCGCTGTTTCCTTATTAATTCTTTTTTCCACATTTTTTTGTTTCAATGTCTTACATCAGGTTTCTGAATAAACAATTTTGCTGGAACATCTGTTATTGCATTAACCAGAATACCAAAAAGAACCAAAATCTCAAAACCAAAATATTTTGAAAAATGTTTTATACTCCCATATTTGTACTCTCATTAGAACATTAAAAAATATTCATTCTTCCATTTAATCCAAATTTGAGGAATGGAGAACAATGTGTTACCTTACTAGGTAATAGGAAAACATAAGACACATTGTTTCTTCAAAACACCTTTCACAAGATACTTCTAGCATTTTTGCATTTCCTGAAACACTCATTTTGAGTTTTGTGGTCTTTGATACTCTGCTGTTGGAAGATGTGTTTTTTTCCTCCAAATCTGTTGTGTTTGATGTGTAAGCATAATCTGAAGATACACATTCCTCCCTCCTCAGTCATAAAAAGTTGGCTGAATTATATGATACATTAAACTGAGGGGAAATGCCAAAATGTCAGAAAGATTACAGACTTTTTTATGGGCAAGCTGGATTCTGTAAGGAAGATACTCATGCCATCAATTCAGTTAGACAGTACAGTCCTGGGTCCTTGAAATTTCTCCTGGCCAGCGAAAAAGAATGTTTTTCTTCACATTTCATTTTTAATTAGTGGATAATAGTCACTGAAATGAGGATTTACTTTGAATCCAGGATTAGGTAAAAGAAAATCCAAAGGGAACAGTTTTAAGAATGTATTTTCTGGTGACTAGGCGTATTCCTCAGTCCGTATACATAGAATGATGCACTAACAATTCCTAGTACTTTGCACTTATTGGTAAGATATTTTTTAAGTGGTATGTGAATCAGTAAAAATAATACATAAAGTCTCATTACTTTAAGAAGTACCATAAAATTTTGCATAATGTTGTTCAAGAAATGTTCCTGAAATACTTTCATTTTCTTCAACTACTAGAAATCTGGTTTCCATTTTTCTTTACCATCTTCTATGTCTCCTCATTTCTAAGCAGTGGCATATTATAGTACATTATTATAGTATAGTAGGTGAGACTTCTCTAATACAGAAAAAAAAATACCGTATATAATTTAATGCTACTTAAATAAATGTTTTCATGCAATTTCCTAGGAAATCTCTTTCTACTGAAAAACAAAAATAATCAGATTTCTTGTTTGTCCTCGTCAGCAGGGGAGATACCAAATTTCTGTGTAGCTGTAGACTCTTTATGAAAATAAGCATTTATAAAAAGAACAGGAAAGTAGATGATACCAAGCATGTTGTACAAACTTGGATTTGTTTGACTCAAACAAAACTGGGATACTCAGAAAGACAGCTCAAGGCTTGCCAGAGATGAGAGCAAAAGTACATTTTGCTTCCCTAAGAATGGGGGTACCATCCCTATCTTGAGCAGGGTAAGAATAAAGCCGAAAAAGAGTTGCACATGGCAGAGAGTTCTGAAGACTTAGCTTGCTGTGTTATTCCCATTGGATAGAGTAAAGGTGGAGAGAAACATGGGAAATCTTGGAGCAGGAATGGAAGTGATAAGTGCTGCTGCTGGAAAAAGTTGTCTCAGAAATAGACCTTGTTCCACTCTTAGCCACCAGTCTGTCTTTCCAGAACTCTACCACAAGGTTTACTTTTCACCAGCTCTAGTAGTTTGATGATCTCTGTGACTTTTTTTGTCTGTATCTACATCCCTCCTTGCTCAGTTCCTATGAAACTCCATGAGAAAGTTAAAAAGCGATTCAAATTTAACCTCATTTTCTCACATTCTATACATGCCGCTCCTTTGCAAGCTGCACAAAAGACAGAGGGCAAAAGACCAAGCTAAAACTTTTAAGCAAAGGAATTTAGTAATGAGTAACAGTCAGCTTGTGACCTGAGCTGAACTGCCTCACTGGAAAGGTTAGATATCTGACTACACTTATAAGAAGTAGCCTATATTGTTCAGCTCCATGTACTCCAGGGGTGCCTGCACAAGACAGTATGTAGACACATCCTTGTCATCTTTAACCTAATACAGGCAGCTTGTAATATCTCCATAGCAAATTAAAAGAAAACCTACTTTCAAGAACATTTTTTGTCCTTTTCTTTTTCTGACTTGGTCATAGATGCCAAAACAGATTTCAGAGCAGATGCCAAATCTGCAAGGCTTGAAGAGTATATCAAAGCTTAAAAATTGGAGGTTATTCTGTGGCATTTTGGTGAAAAAACAGGCAAAACAGAGGATGCCACCCAGACAGCTACATCTGTCATTTCTAAAATGATTCAGTAAAGACTGAGAGAGCTCCTAAGTGCATTCACCCCTGAACTACGATATCTGAGAATGCTTAGAGAATCTAAGTCTATACCTCGCTCCTTTATTGCTGACACTGAGTGTCCTTGTCTTTTATATAATAGAATCATAGAATCGTTTAGGTCGGAAAAGACCTTTAAGATCATCGAGTCCAACCATTAACATAGCACTGCCAAGTCCACCACTAAACCATGTCCCAAAAAGCAACATCTACATGTCTTTTAAATACCTCCAGGGGTGGTGACTTCACCACATCCCTGGGCAGTCTGTTCCAATGTTTGACAACCCTTTCGGTGAAGAAATTTTTCCCAATATCCAATCTAAACCTCCCCTGACGCAACTTGAGGCCATTTCCTCTTGTCTTATTGGTTGTTACTTGGGAGAAGAGACCAACACTCACCTCGCTACAACCTCCTTTCAAGTAGTTGTAGAGAGTGATAAGGTCTCCCCTGAGCCTGCTTTTCTCCAGGCTAAAACAACCCCAGTTCCCTCAGCCTCTCCTCAGAAGACTTGTGCTCTAGGCCCTTCACCAGCTTCGTTGCCCTTCTCTGGACACACTCCAGCACCTCACTGTCTTTCTTGTAGTGAGGGGCCCAAAACTGAACACAGTATTCGAGG
>NW_008794448.1:2681638-2694258 GCF_000699145.1 Aptenodytes forsteri
AGCTTTCCAGCCACTCTTCCCCAAGCCTGTAGTGTTGCATGGGGTTGTTGTGACCCAAGTGCAGGACCTGGCACTTAGCCTTGCTGAACCTCATACAATTGGCCTCAGCCCATCGATCCAGCCTCTCCAGATCCCTCTGTAGATCCTTTCTACCCTGAAGCAGATCAACGCTCCTACCCAACTTGGTGTCCTCTGCAAACTTACTGAGGGTGCACTCGATTCCCTCATCCAGATCATTGATAAAGATATTGAACAGAACTGGCCCCAGTACTGAGCCCTGGGGAACACCACTTGTGACCAGCCGCCAACTGTATTTAACTCCATTCACCGCCACTCTTTGGGCCCAGCCATCCAGCCAATTTTTTACCCGATGAAGAGTATGCCCATCCAAGCCATGAGCAGGCAATTTCTCTAGGAGTTGGTAGCCTAATATACTGTAATAGTGACATAGAAAGTCCAAGTCCTTAAATTATATTCAGTTTTCTACAGTATAGCATGAATTTTACTCAAAGGAACTCAAAAAGGAATGTAATACAGATGTATTTCTAAGGTAAGGATCAGCTGAGTCTGACAAAGCACTGAACAAAGACAACCTGACACAAGAAAACAATCAGCTCTGGAGTTAATCTCAAGTAAAGGAGAAGTATTAAATGATATTACCCAGTTATGACTGATGAGAGATGATGTATAAATCAGATTTAAGTGACAGGACAGTAATCCTATTGTACTAAATAAAAGAAAGATACTTTTAATATTTCAAGATAGAACTGTGTCAGGGATGCTCTAAAAGGAATGTCTTCTGTACAGATGTCAATGCTCAGTAAAAAAAATCTTCATGGCAGAATATAAGCTGGGAATGTAAACATGTACAATTATCAACAACAAGGGGTTTTATGGACACAAGAATCACAACCAGAACCAGAAAATATTGCAAAAAACCCCGTTGTTAATACTTAACGATTTCTGGCAGTTAGAATTTCTGGAGGACATTCAGGCAAGAGCTTTAAAGGCAAAAGCAATTTTAAAATGATGTCATAGATAACACGCTCTTAACAGACAACGAACGTTTTGTCCACTTCATTCTGCATACTGTTGAAGAATTTAAAAAGTCATAGCCAAGTGGGAATCTGAATATTAGATCTTCCCCTTCCTATCCACAGAGGCATAGAAAGAGCTATTTGGTAGCATTAACTGGTGAAGGAGTGATAACAATGGTAAAATAGACAAGAGAACTGTTTATCTGTCAGTGTTTCACCATAGCTAATGGAGTGGAATAGAAACAGATGAAACCCTGATGCCAGCACGAGCAGAAGAGAGGTAAGTCTGTCCTCGTAACATCATGTTACATGGTGGGGAGAGGGGTGTCAGTGTGATGGCTCATGTCCCTGCATTGCAGGACTGTGGATAAGGAGAACCAAAGACTGCTTGGTCTCCCTGTACTTATACAAACATTCTGTTGTTAATAGGTAAATTGACTTTAAATTCCTAAGAAGTTAGAGTTGAGGGCAAATGAAGCCTTCTCATCACGCTCAGTAAATCTGTACCTACTGACACACAAGTTTCCCATGAGAGATTACTTTCTGCTGCCTGGAAAAAGAAAAAGCATATGGAGATTGTTAGGCAGGAGACTGTAACAACAGAGCTGAGGATTACAGTCAACTAGGAATAGGTGAGCAGGCCTGGGTTCAACATTAAATTGGCACACAAAGCAATGAAAAAAGGCAACACACAAGGATGCGTTGAAACACAGGTCAGATGAGAACAGACACAGGACAGGTGAAACTAAAGCCAGCTGCCAAGTAGTAACCCTACATTGGCACACTTAAACATACTAAGCGCAGGCCAGAATAAGGATGTCATTAAAAAAGCCTTAATTATTAACGGTTTTATTGTAGAAATATACAAAGAAACAGTCAGGACAAATTAGAAATGACACTGAAGTTATAACATTGGAATACTTGAAGAGCCATGAGGCCCAATAAGACACATTCACTTGATAAAAGAACCATTCTCAATAGCAGGAACCATAGATAATGACCTCTGTCTGTAGCAAGTCACAAATGCTGCACAAAAGGTACAATCCTAGTTATTGTTAGAGTACATTTAGCAAGCATACAACCTGAAAGAAGACAGAACACCATAGAAAAGAAGAATTTGCAGAAAATTCTAGGAAATTCATCTCTCTCTACTTTTCTGAAAGATTGCATTTTGTTTTAGAAGTTTTTGGTCTTCTCATATTGATTGTCCCCACACAGTACATGAAACATTCTGGGAGGTAAAATCTTGAACATACTGTTCAAAAGAGGTTATGCAAAAATAAGGATTAATGGAAAATTGATTTATTTCATCTTAACTGTAGGAAGCACTGCTGGATACTTTTGAAAAGAAGTGTCCTATATGCTTAGTATTTAATTAGATGTCATATTGTTGGAGCTCTGATGGCATAAGGACTTTGGTAATAAAAGTTTTTTGTGTTGCATTAATACCTTCAGCTATTCAAGTCTTTGTTGGTGAAAAATAGTTAAACACAAGTTAGAAGCAATTATTCAGCTAGCTATTATTTAGACTTTATTATTGATTATGGATATTTAGGCATGTATCATGTATTTATTATTTGTCTATTTATCTAACACATCTATGTAAAAAAAGATCTGCATCATTTAGATCATCTCAGAAAGGTAGCTGATGCCCACAGAACAAAAGGGAAGTTAAAAAAAAAGTGGAAGAAGAGAAGGCAATGGCTATTGCAGAAAGGACAGAGGAAGTCAACATATGTTCTTATATATCATTACTTTGCCCAAATATTAAGGTACACTGTAACTGATAACAAAGAGCCACAGTAGAAACTTATGAGATAATATGGTTGTCCTCATCATTTCACAGGTTGGGAAAAGGAGGTTGATGTTAATATGTTAATTTATTAGGTTAATAAACCTATTCCTTAAGAGGTTTCCCTTCTTGCAGAATTGAGATTAGGTCTAGCTTTCCTGGCTCTTCATTGTAACCGATATTTTTAGATGACACAGTCATATTTAGAGTCAAATGCACAAAATTTTTAAATGGTCAATTGCCTCAGTAGAAAATAGAAATTCCAATTCTTAGCTTCTATTTTACACAAACCTATTTTCTGTCCTTAATTAAAGGACATATAAACCACTGTGAATATGAATGACGATTGCACTATATATCAATATCAGACATTACATGAACATTTAATTAGGATGACTGAGACTGTAACAGACATATGCTTAGATGGGATAAGTAACACTTCCTGAAATACTTATTCTTATCTTCCAAGGCATGTCAGTCAGTCTTTGATCAGCTGTATAAGAACTACATTGACCTAGAAAGTATGCAACCATAGAGCATGCAACAATCTTTCTGGTAAAACAAGACATGCTGTGATCTCATAAAAACATGCCAGAACCATTTAATTAATGTGACAAATCCAACTGCTTACTAAAGGTAGATGTGCCAGTGCCTCATATATAGGAAGAATTCATAAGAGTTCAAAAGGTGAAAAAAGGTGAAAAGACATCACAAGTAAGAAACAGTTTAGCATATTTTTTCTTTTCTTTTTTTTTAATTAAAAAAACCCAAAACATTTTAACAGGGCTGTTTTGATTCTCAGAAGAGCTCCTACTAGTCAAGAAATATTTGTTTAAATGTTCCAATATATCTATTGGAAATATGAAAGCACAGTCATATTGAAATATGACAATTCAGATAAGTCCCTTCACAACTACTAAAGATAGTTTTTTAATGTTATGGTAAGATTTTATCTGACTTATCACTGAGTCAACCTACCAATGACTGCCAATACTGTCATTTGGTCAGTTCTATCCAAACCAAAAACTTCCTTGGCACTGCAGTAAATTACATGAACAACCTTCCACCATGCAGAAGGTATGGTTCCACGTTCTTCAAAGATCTTTGATTCTGTCAGCTTACATATATATATATTAGCTTTCTTATAAATGTATCAAATTTCCTATAAATAAAGATTATTTCACATACCTGAGATATGGAGCAATTTCAAAGATGGAATGTAATTGCTAAATGAGAAAAAACACCAATTGCACTACAGCTAATTGGGAGTTAGGACTATACTTTACCTGACAATATTAATACCCAGTTACTTATAAGCAGCTTAATATCTAAAACCAGAAAGTTATTTGTTCAGTCTCACTATAATGTATTTTTATTGTGTATGTGATGGAATAATATGGAAATTTTTAGCAATTACTCCTGAGTTCATAACAGTAACAAACACCAATTGCACTACAGCTAATTGGGAGTTAGGACTATACTTTACCTGACAATATTAATACCCAGTTACTTATAAGCAGCTTAATATCTAAAACCAGAAAGTTATTTGTTCAGTCTCACTATAATGTATTTTTATTGTGTATGTGATGGAATAATATGGAAATTTTTAGCAATTACTCCTGAGTTCATAACAGTGACCACTATTTCTCATGAAATGAGAGTAAACTGTAGGTGATAGATGTACAGATGTTGCTTGAATATGGCAACAACATATGAGCCCAGAATCCTAGAAAAGACAGTGGGTTCTCCATGTAAGGTACCACCTATCCTTTATGATTTTCAGTTACATTATTCACAAACACCATTTTGTGGTTTTGCTTTTTAAAAGTCATTTACTGTGCTCTACAGAAATACCTGCTGTGCCTTTCTATTGCAAGTTCCTTGGGTCAAGAATGCATTCCATCTGTTTTAAAGATTTGATATAATGTGGTATTTTTTAGCAATGATAACAAACAGGTTTCCAGGTCTCAGTTTTTAGCCTTTTGTGACTAAAAAAAACCCCCAAAACCCCCAGTCTCTCTGCTCTAAAGCTGACTGACATTCTCTTCATAATCTTTGAGATCATGACAAAATTGGAAGAGTACCACATTTCTTTCTTAGTCTAGCTCATCCTTAGAAATCTCCTCCATTATTACTATCCAGGCTTAACCTTGATTAGCTTGTCAGATCTGATAGAATCAGAGCACAAATGAGTGTTAGTGCCTTTCAAGGCACCCTGCATCACATTCCTATACTATTTAACAGGTTTGTTTTTGAACTCCTTGCAGACTAGACATTGTTAAAATGAGGGAAGTGGTCAGAGATCAAGGGAGCTAGAATTGGTAGCTAGGCCTCAACACAGACTAGATCTGATGTTTGGTACTTAAGATCAACACAGCGAAATCCAGCTGTGGCAGAGTAAAAGAAAAGTGGAATTGAAGTATTATTTTAAACTGCAACATGAGAACAAAGGCAATCCTTTTTTTTTTTTTGAGCCAGAACAAATGAATAATGTAGCTACTGTTGCAGTTGTCTGGTAATAACGAAAAAAGTCCTCTTTGCTAAGGTGACATATGATGATGTCTTTCCAATAGACTCTCACATACAATGTTAGGAAAGAGAGTGTAATAGTTGAAATATTTCTAAAATTTTGAAAGAACTTCCTTATTGAAATTAGAACAATTTGATAAGTGATCACTGCTCCTGTCAAAGCAGCATACATCCATGTTAACAAAAAACAGGGCATTAATTGTAAAATTTCTATCATTATGAGTTGATTAGCTTTAGTATCTCCTGCCTATTCAAATGCATAGTTCAGAGGGAGCATTGCTGTACCTAATTTGATTTCCCCCAGAGCACTACATGATGTGTTATTTGATGCCCTTCAAAGGACACTATTAGCCAAGCTATAAAGTGTCTGATTTTATTAGCTTTGCTGGGTTTTATCAGTTTGTAAATGTGTTATTTTCTCCATTTATTGTGCCTATGGGATCCAGAGATAGAGTGAGCTTCAACTTAATATGTTGTTGGAACGTAGCAGTGGTCTTACTTTAGCACTCTGCACTGTGATGCGATGACATTGAAGGTAGAGTCATGAAAACGCTAATGTCAGAGCCATTTATCAAGGCAATTCCTCACTGCTATAAAACTCTGCTGTGACATTGAATTCAACAGTAGGTTTTTGTCTTAAATAGAGCAGTGTTCCTGTGCTGTATAACTACCAATCCCCAGTAACAGAATAAGATGTAGTTAATAATAAGAAAGTGGGTCACACATATGTTCGACAAAGGAGAGAAGGTAAATTCTCAGCATGGAACTCTGGGAGGTAGGAGCTTTTGGAAAGATTTAGTTGTCATCACCTTTATTTACATTTTTGGGGGTAATATACTGCAGTGGAATCCAGTTTTCCTTGGAACCCTTATAAATAGCACAAGCATTTGCTGGGGTGAGCAGCAGGAAACATATTTTTTGCAATGGATTTCTAATGACAATAAACAATGTGCTGGTATAAATGGCCCACCTAGTATATTTTAATGGCATGCCTAGTATTTTCTCAAAGCCCTTTTAAAGTAGTTAACAGATGCAATTATATGTTTGTACCAAAAATTTCCTGCTGTACAGTCCTATTTTCACATCGGGCTGTCTTCACTCACTGTATTCTGATTGTCATATGAGTCATATTTACATCAATTCATATTTTAAAAGCTTTTCTCAATTATTCAAGATTTTACCTGAAAATTAAGACAGATATCACATGAACAATATCTCTACAAAAATGAAAAGCCCCGAACTCTGAAGTACATTCACAAGTTTTAATTAGAAATTGTTTCCTTCATAACAGTATAAAAAGAACTCACAAATGAAACTAAAACAAATATACAAGGAAAAGAAGATGCCTTATGTTCGACAAAGGAGAGAAGGTAAATTCTCAGCATGGAACTCTGGGAGGTAGGAGCTTTTGGAAAGATTTAGTTGTCATCACCTTTATTTACATTTTTGGGGGTAATATACTGCAGTGGAATCCAGTTTTCCTTGGAACCCTTATAAATAGCACAAGCATTTGCTGGGGTGAGCAGCAGGAAACATATTTTTTGCAATGGATTTCTAATGACAATAAACAATGTGCTGGTATAAATGGCCCACCTAGTATATTTTAATGGCATGCCTAGTATTTTCTCAAAGCCCTTTTAAAGTAGTTAACAGATGCAATTATATGTTTGTACCAAAAATTTCCTGCTGTACAGTCCTATTTTCACATCGGGCTGTCTTCACTCACTGTATTCTGATTGTCATATGAGTCATATTTACATCAATTCATATTTTAAAAGCTTTTCTCAATTATTCAAGATTTTACCTGAAAATTAAGACAGATATCACATGAACAATATCTCTACAAAAATGAAAAGCCCCGAAACTCTGAAGACATTCACAAGTTTTAATTAGAAATTGTTTTCTTCATAACAGTATAAAAAGAACTCACAAATGAAACTAGAACAAATATACAAGGAAAAGAAGATGCTTTTAAGTTATTACATAAAACATATACAGTAGATGGAGGGTCTTTTAATGTGCTTGCATATATATAATATATTTTAATGCTTTGTTTAGCTCAGTAAGTGTAGCTCTCAATGTCAGTAATATCCTTTATTTAAATATGTCTTTTCAGATGCTTACATTTATTCATGTGCTTAAGTACAGGAATTAAATTCAGAAATAGGAGTATTAATGCAATATTAAGACATATGCAAAAGATGAATTATGAGAACAAATAATATGATGCAGCTAACAGTCTTAGAATGGACATTTTAAACAGGAAAGTCCCTAAGAGAAAAGGCTGCATAACACTTGAATAGATTTAGAACAATTGCTAGAACCTAAAGGAAACCATGAATACAAAAATTATTCAAGCTCTGAAAGGCAAGTTTCAATATACTGAGCTTTTATTACATTTATCAGTGTGCAAAGGAAAGATGTAAGTTGATGACTCCAGATAAGAATTATTAGTGTTACTGGTTTCTCATTCTAGATACAGCTTTTTTTTTAAGCAATGTCAAAGTCCTAGAAACAAGAGAATATCTATTTACTATCCCTAAAAAAAGTTCTCCAAGCTTGTTGTTATACTAGCATAATCTTGGAGTTCACAAGACTCCTTCACCAACCCAAAAGAGATGGATAGTATTAAGAGAGAATGGAGTGGTGAATGGAGTTAAATACAGTTGGCGGCTGGTCACAAGTGGTGTTCCCCAGGGCTCAGTACTGGGGCCAGTTCTGTTCAATATCTTTATCAATGATCTGGATGAGGGAATCGAGTGCACCCTCAGTAAGTTTGCAGAGGACACCAAGTTGGGTAGGAGCGTTGATCTGCTTCAGGGTAGAAAGGATCTACAGAGGGATCTGGAGAGGCTGGATCGATGGGCTGAGGCCAATTGTATGAGGTTCAGCAAGGCTAAGTGCCAGGTCCTGCACTTGGGTCACAACAACCCCATGCAACACTACAGGCTTGGGGAAGAGTGGCTGGAAAGCTGCCTGGCCCCTCACTACAAGAAAGACAGTGAGGTGCTGGAGTGTGTCCAGAGAAGGGCAACGAAGCTGGTGAAGGGCCTAGAGCACAAGTCTTCTGAGGAGAGGCTGAGGGAACTGGGGTTGTTTTAGCCTGGAGAAAAGCAGGCTCAGGGGAGACCTTATCACTCTCTACAACTACTTGAAAGGAGGTTGTAGCGAGGTGAGTGTTGGTCTCTTCTCCCAAGTAACAACCAATAAGACAAGAGGAAATGGCCTCAAGTTGCGTCAGGGGAGGTTTAGATTGGATATTGGGAAAAATTTCTTCACCGAAAGGGTTGTCAAACATTGGAACAGACTGCCCAGGGATGTGGTGAAGTCACCACCCCTGGAGGTATTTAAAAGACATGTAGATGTTGCTTTTTGGGACATGGTTTAGTGGTGGACTTGGCAGTGCTATGTTAATGGTTGGACTCGATGATCTTAAAGGTCTTTTCCAACCTAAACGATTCTATGATTCTATGATTCTACCTGCTTCATTTACAGCTAATGTTTTATGAGCATCTAACCATCCATTCTTTCCTATCATCACAAAGCAGAATGGATATATAAATAAATAAAAAATTAAAATAAAATCTGCAGTATGAAAAGATTAAATCCATTCATTACTCTATTAGCAACAGTGCTACAAGAGTTACAGGTAGCAAATGGTACATTTTCATTGCAAAGGATTTTGCAGTCTAGTCCTCTTCACACTGGACAGTTCATCTGTACACAATGATTTATTCTTGTTTTCATTTTATATCAGTTGAGGAAGATGTCTTCAATTTTTTTCATTTTTTAAAAAATTTTTTTTCCCCCTAAGATACTGTAAACAAACACCAGTGTGGTGACTTAATCTAGGCTGACTGTCAGACTCCCACCCAGCAACTCTCTCGCTCCCTCTCCTCAACAGAGAGAAAATAAAATGGAAAAGCTCATGCATCAAGATAAAGACAGGGAGATCACTTACCAGTTACTGTCACAAGCAAAACAGACTCAACTTGGGGAATATTAATTTAATTTATTGGCAATTAAAAATACAGTAGGATAGTTAGAAACAAGAAAAAACTAAAAAAACCTTCCTCCAACGCCCCACTTCTTCCCAAGCTCAACTTCACTCCTTCATTCCCAATTCTTCTACCTCCTCTCCACCTTGAGTGGCGCAGCAGGGATGGGGAATGGGGGTTGCAGTCAGTTCATAACACCACATCTCTGCTGCTCCTTCCTCCTCACACTTTTCCCCTGCTCCAGTGTGGGGCCCCTCCCATGGGATGTAGTCCATGAACTGCTCCAATGTGAGTCCTTCCAACGGGCTGCTGTTCTTCAAGAACAGCTCCACCATGGGTCCTTTCCATGGGGCACAGTCCTTCAGGAACAGACTGCTCCAGCGTGGGTCCCCCATGGGCCACAGTTCCTGCCAGAAAACATGAACCTGCGTGGGCTTCTTTCCATGGGCTGCAGTTTCTGGCAGGATCCTGCTCCGGAGTAGGCTTGCCATGGTCTGCAGCTTCCTTCAGGGCATATCCACCTGCTGCGGCATGGGGTCCTCCACAGGCTGCAGTGTGGATATCTGTTCTGACATGGTCCTCCATGGGCTGCAGGAGGATAACCTGCTTCACCATGGTCATCTCCATAGGCTGTAGAGCAATCTCTGCTCCCCTGCCTGAAGCACCTCCTTCCCCTCCTTCCTCACTGACCTTGGTGTCTGTGGGGTTGTTTCCCTCATTTTTTCTCACTCCTCTGCCTCACAGCTGCTACAAAGTGTTTTTTACCCTTTCTCAAATACATTTTCACAGAGGTACCACCAGCTTCATTGATGGGCTTAGCTTTGGCCAGCGGTGGGTCCAATTTGGAGCCAGGTGGAACTCGTTTTGTCCAAGACAAGCACTTTTCTCACAGAGGCCACCCCTGCCGCCCTCCCTGCTACAAAAACCTTGCCATGTAACCCCAATACAACCGGTTTCCAAAAAAGAAAGGAAGTCGAGGAACTTCTTTTACCAAGAAAATGACATTCCTGAAGTTCATCTTAATAAAATATCCTTACTTAAATTAATTTGTCAATAAAATATTAATTTCTTCTTCAGCCTGAGGTTTTAATTTCTGAGCACAACACAAATCCAGCTCTTGAAGGGTCACATAATGCAATCCAATATTTCAGTGAATGGGGTAAAGGAAAAATGGAAATCAAGGCTCTTATGCTATTCTCCTGTAGTTAGGCAGTTGTTCAGAGTATGATACTGCTTTATCAGGGAGTGACCTTCAATATACTAGGACCAAAGTATTGGAAGGGATGAAATCCTTCTCCTGAAGTTAATTTATAATTTTTACTACCACTGGCTTTGAGAACAACCCCTCACCTTTCACCAAACCTATTTACACTTTCCTTTCTTCTTTCAAACTGCGATGTCATGAACATTTTCCTTGAGATCAGTGCTTTATTCTGCTTGCACTGTTTTAGATTGCTTAGATTTCTTTTAGCTTTCCTACCATCATGTTTCCAACTTATAACTCACAGATCTGACTTACTTATGTTCCTGTTTCCTTCTCAGCTCTGAATGTGAAAAGGTCTTGATGTAGATCTAAGTGGCATTTAAGCACATACCAAAATCTGTGACAACAGTCAAATAAATCTGTTACAAAAACTGGTCTCTGCCACAGATCCAGATTTGAGTTGCTTATATATACTTTCAGTTTAATAAAGAAAACTTTTTTGCTGCTATTTCTCCACGTCTCTTTCTTTCTTCACCCTCCTATATTGAGGTTTGACCCAATCTATTAGTAGTTCTTAAAAATATCCAGTTATTGCTGTGCAGTTTCCAATTATCTAACCTCTGGCAGCTGTTCAAAATGTTATGGGATTATATTTGTACAAATGTTTTGATGTTACCAGTGGGGATCTAAAGAGCTCTGTTTTTCAAAGAATGCCCATATATGTTCCTGGTTTCCTCTGGAAAATGACAGTGAGGCATCACTTGCAATTCTCTATGTTGGATGTAATCTACAATATAACTAGTGCATCTTCATTAGAGTGACAGCTCTCATCAGACAGTTTGTGTGCTAGAATCTAGCAGCAAGTGAAGCAGTGATGAGGCTTGGAGCATGTCCCAAATCTGTGAGGAGCAAATATATTTCACTACTTGTTCAGCTGGCAACAGCCTATGTGAAGTCATTTGAGCATTCACTTTAAATTATAAGGTTATGCTAAATGAAACAGTACCTAGTTAAATTCTTAAGAAATTTATTTTAAAATTATTCTGGGCTTTTGTGGACAATGAACTGGTTTATAAAACTAGCATCATCTCTTTGTCAAATGTCTTATATTTGCTAGGATCAATAACTGAAATATATCTTAACAACAGGGACTTAGGACCCTGTCCTCAAAGATCCTTAGATGCCTCACTCAGTTCCAATACTACAAAGTACTCCTGGCTTTGGGTTAAGTGAGGCATGAGTGGTATATTGGCCTTGTCACATTTTTTTGGTAGACTCAAAGAAAAAAGCTAGAACCAGATATGTGAAATGTGATGTACTCTTTTGCTTCTCGTCTCTCCCATCTAGCACGTTAATAGAATGGAGATAGTTTGGAGAAACTTACACTCCCACTGACTGCATTGTGTTTGGTCATTAAAGTTTTATTTAGTGAATAGGATGCAAAATTGACTTGAACTCTTAATTCCTAGAAGGTAGGCATTATTAACCAACAGGAAATAAATTGTGATGTCCTTAATTTCATTTCCTTAAATTCTAGTCTGCACTTTCTGACCATGTGTAAAATAAAATAAACCATATGTAATTTTCATTCTATGTGAATGGAAGAATATATCAGGCATAGCTGCTGGCTCATCCTTCAATGCTATGTGATGTTCAGCAGCAGGACGTATTCTTGCAAAAAGTAAAAAAAAAGCATTAAAGGCTAGCCAAGGTGCCCTCAGGTTGACTTGCAGCCTGAATGCTCATACTGCTAAACAGTGTGATAAAGTTTATGTTCCATCAATGTGTGAATGTGCTCTTTGGAAGTGTTTTTGCTTCATGCCTGAACAACCAGCAATAAAGAGAAGAGGCACAGCATGTGAAGCAGATCCCATCCAGATGCACCCTGACGTCCTTTCTCTGCACTGTGTCAGATAATGGACGGGACTGTTACCGATGATCATCAACTTCAGTTTTGTGTTCAGTGAAAATGAAATTAAAACACCAGACAGATTTAACTCTCCTCTCTCTTATTATAGAGGCTTTTTCTTGTTTCTTTTTTCTTTTTTTTTTTTTTTTTT
>NW_008794448.1:2695015-2699210 GCF_000699145.1 Aptenodytes forsteri
AGTGGGCATGGTGGTGTTGGGTTGACGGTTGGACTCGATGATCTTAGAGGTCTTTTCCAACCTCAATGATTCTATGATTCTATGATTCTATGCAGCTTTAAAACTATCAGGATATGGTTTCAATGTTTAAATAGTAAGTTCAAATGTATGACAAAGTGATACACTAAACCCTTAACCTCTTAGATCAGTACATGCTTCCAGCAAGTTCAAAAGCAGCAGGTATTCATTAATCAGAGCAACTAAAATTGGTTGAATTCCTCTCCCATTACTTCACAATAGGTTTATGGTCACAAGTCCTTGCTGGATGCAGTTAGAGGCAGAGAAGGTGCCTGACCAAATAGCTTACCCTGCTTGTAGCTGCTCAGTGTAAATATCTGATGTTTTCTTTGGTGTTTGTGTTCCACATTCACATTACAGAATGCAGAACATTACTTCCTTGCTCTCCGCCTCCCCCCAAAAATGGATAAATCATTTAGCTTTTTTTGAAAGCAACACAGTGTGGCCTCCATCAAACCATAAGAACTGATCACGACATTGGGGTATTCTGTTGTTAAGAAAAGGATCTTTCTGGCTGAGACACGTGATAACAAAGTAGTTCTGAAATAATTACTCTGCTTTTTCTGTGTGAAAAGCTATGGCCAGGATATCCTTCTGGCTATCCCTCCCTGCCCTTAACTCTAAGCACAGACTTGAGGGAAGAGTCATGCAGGGAATGGCTTAAATGAACTTTTTTGTCCTCTTTCTCAAAATGTCTCTCCTGGAATGGAATCTGGTAGAGCTACTTGATTTTGTAGGATTCGCCCTTGATGATTATGATAAATAAATATATTATCCCTTTTTTCTCACTTTTGACAATAATTAACCATTTGGCTGTATTCATGACAAAGAAATTTTATGTAGCATTTTGTGACTTAGTCCAGAAAGGGCAAGATTCACCTCATTCTTCCTAGCTGACTACTTATTTTTGAAGTAACCCTTTTTCAGGAACTGAGATGTTTTAGGAAACATTTTGATTGTTTGTTTTCATGGCCATTTTTATGAAGCTTGGGAACAGAAGTCCTGGAGATTTTGCCACATTTCAAACTTTATTTGTAAGCTAGAAATGTTAGAATAGTTCAGGAAGTTTGGGTAAATATGTGAGCATTTGGGAGTTTAACCAAAGGAAACCCTGTGTTCTAAGCCTTCAGAGGTTACAAAGGATTGATTTCAGCCTTGCTTGCCAGGAAAAACTGATTATAAATCTACAAAAATTGAATCCACTCTGAAAAATGATTCACACTATTTAGATTTCTAAGTGTTAATTCAGTCACCCCATTGCAGAATTATGGACTACGGATAGTCAAAAACTTGAAGTTCTTGAAGGTAGGAAAGAGATCTTGGTCTCAAAAGTGTGTTCAGACACTAAGTCATTCACCTGGCTGTAATGAGTCTTTTTTTTTTTTTTTTATTAGAAAGCTAAAGAGTTGTTAGGGACCCAAGAATCCCTCATCTGCATTTGCAGAGATCACAGATGCCTTGACTGGTTACATGGGAGCTGAAGTAATTAATTATTTTCAAGTATAAAGGAACTTGTCTCCAGGTAAAGTCCTCAAGGGTACTTTCCAAGCCCCAATTCAGAAAACAGTTAAGCTAACAGTTTCATATATGTGGTATACCCATACATAAATGTTTAGAATTGAGGGGCTATGCTGTAGAAACAAAAGCCTTGATTCTCAAAACTTATCTATAACAGAAATAGAAAGAATGGAATCATAACTGAACTATGCAAGAGAATATATTGTTATGAACTCTGAACCCATGACTTTAATGGCTAGACCGGGGACTCATACATAACAGAGGCTAACAAGTAATTAAAATTCCAGTTTTTAAGCATGGAGTCAGACTGCAGTACTACACTCATTTCATTTGTAAACATTTCTGTCAGTCTTGTAGTTAGAAGCCTGAAGTCAAATTGAATAAAACTTTACCTCATTTTATGATTAAGCCTGACAGATATTTCAGGTAGAATATGAATCAGGGTGAAAATTTACAGTGCTCATTATGCTTGGAGATTGCAAATCCAAATACAGCAACGTGAGAAATAAGAACTCTCAGAAATGCTTAGCAGACTCAGGAACTGCAGACTGTTTCCTAACAAGATGTAACAAGTTTCTGAGAAGAAATTGTGTCTGATGGCACAAGCCAGTGCTCATCCTGAAAATATCAAAAAGCTAAGAGGCTCTTCTCCAGCTCTAGTCAAGTCTTCAGGTGTCACAATACAGAATGTAACAGTGACAGATAAGCAGACTCTTACATAGGTTTTGGTTTGGTTTGGTTTGGTTTGGTTTTTGAACTGTGGAGCATTTAGACCTTAAAGTGTTCACTGAACATGAATAATTATTATTAGCTTGCAATGTGGTCAAAAATTCATACTACGAATTTAGGACTTACTATATAAACACTGTGTAAAACATTTCTTTTATTATGAATCACAATAGCGAGGAGGTATAGATAGGAGAAAATAGGAAGGTAGAGGGAGAGAAAAAGGTCAATGCACAAACTGTGAAGCTAGGCACTTGCATAAAGATGTTGATTCCAATCAGTGTTTTGTTCTTCAGTTAAAATCCTTAAGCAAAGCTAGCTATTGTTTGCAAATGTCCAACTGAGTTTCCACAGTGGAAAGGTTTTTTGCAGGTGTCATGATCTAGGAGCTGATCCTAAGAAAGATGGTCTGAAGAAGGTTTAGGCCCTGAATAATTAAAAATAATAGTAAAGAACCAAATGTACCAGCTTTGCATACACAAGTAAGAAAAAATTCTGGGTATGAGGGAATTGTAACAGGTGACACGCTACATCATCTTGGTCTGCTAATTTTCCTTCTCAACCAACCATAGTGTCTTAAAAAACATCCAGCCTTAACTAGAGTCATATGTAGATTCCTTTTCTCTAACAACCGTCATCCATATTCATAAGGACCAACTGCTCTGAGGAGCGTGGTTCCTGCTAGAACCCAATGGCTCTGCATATTTTGCTCTCACAAGTTCAGTATCACATAACCTTAATTGATATAATGACATTGTGCTGTTTTATTCATCTCATGCTACCATGAAAGTTGGCTTATTGCCTAGTTCAAATAATCTAAGCTTGTCAAAAGAATGAGGTAAAAGTGGCTTTGTGGAACAGTAATTTGTTAAGTGCCGATCTGGCAGATTCTAGTTCCTGAAGTCATGTACTACACAGGGGATAGAGGATAGCTTTCTAACGTTTTATTCCAACTCTGTGAATGCACTGGGACTGGATTAGAACAGTCATTAGCACAAATTCTCCTTGGAAAAGTGAGAGGGTTTTCACCTAGGATAGGAAATTAGTGGAATGGCAATGTAAAACAGCACTTTTTTAGAAAGTTGACTTTTTAAGGATTTTTTTTTTTTTTGTAAAGTCAGTTTTCAAGACCATTTGAACCTGTTCTGGGGGAATCACAGTGCTGTACATGCAATTCCTAATTCTGCCAATCCTGTAGCCCTGTCACTTTCTTATATTGATGGAATAATTTTCTACAAAGCCCTGGCAGATTAATGTTTTTATCCATTTAAATATAGGAAATTACTTTAAATATGACATCAGAAGCAGAGCTAGGTAATAACAGTTCAGCTGCCTCACAATTTCCGCTACAAGACTTTCTCGGAAAGATGCTTGAATGCTCAGAGTGATTTTTCTGAAAGTTTCAGCAGAACTACTCCAACCACTTCTGAAAATAAATTAATGAAACTTTTATTTTTTCAATCTCCTATTAAAAGTGAATGTTAGAATAGTTTAAACAAGAGGCTGGTGGGGCCCCAAATTTTTTAATAAGAAATATATCAAAAGACACACCCTCACTGTCAGGGTTATGACCTATACTTTTTCTAACGTCTGGAGACATATCACTAGGATGGACGTCTTCGAAGACCCCCATTTGTATATGCCTTGTAGAAACCTATTAGAGTTTAGCAGGTAAATTCACCTAAGACTTCATTTCTACTGAGCATGCTGTGGTGTTAGAGCACTTTTTGGTGTTCTTAGTTCTGTTACATCAGGTAGAATGAAGGATAACGCTATCTGACTTAAAATGACAAGGTTTGGATGCACAGCTAAGGCTAGTGGAGAGTGTAAATTTAAAAAAGACATGTACGAAAAATGAAAATGAATGCTGTCTTGTAGTTTGGAGAAATTAACC
>NW_008794448.1:2699252-2705387 GCF_000699145.1 Aptenodytes forsteri
CAACCTTGATGACTGATGTCCCTGGAAGCCCCCCACTTCGTTTGCTTCTGGAACAACCTTAGCAAAACTAAATAATTACAACCCTCTACACAAATGAGCAAACCTCACCAACCTACAATTTTAAAATGAAAATTTCAAAATTATATCCTTTATTTAACCTATGCCTTTAACTAATTCTTTATTTTAATCTTTACATAAAGGACTGACTTACATAAGATGTGAGAAATACACACCTAATATGTGATAAATCTTGCATAAGATGTGAGAAATTTGGTAAAAATCCTCCTCTAATTAGAATACTTCTGTCTATAACAAAACTTTACCAACTCAAGTGGAATTTTTTAGTGAGTTATTATTCTCGTGCCTTTCTCCTGCACCATTGACTTTAGATACATTGTTTTTGCAGAAAAGATCACTAACGATAACAAAAAAGACACCAATCCTCACATCTGCCCAAAAAAGGTTTGACTTTTTAATAGGTCACTTTTTCATTCTATGCTGAATACAGAGAAACACAACACTTTTCAGTATTAAATCTTTCATTCTTCATCCTCTCTTGAGCTTCCACTGTGCAAAGTGAGTCAATGACCTCATGTTGTACAGCAAATGAGAGGGAAAACAAAAACCTCTGATGCTATTCACCATGTCGACAGCCAATACTTACTTACTTCAGCTTACTTCAGCTAATGAAATGGGGCTCATTTAATTTGGGTGCTGTTTGTCCCTTATTTTGATTTGCATAAAGTTATCCAATATTGCCATTATTTTCTGTTTGTTGGGTTTGTCCATTTTGGCTTCACTTATTCACCATGCAATTTTCTGTTGTTGTAGTTGTAACAAAGTTAAGAAATGTCCCCTGATATTTCCTCTTCAGATTTCCTTATGGCAGTATTGCTCAAGGAGTTCATTTACCTTCATGGAGAGGGGATTTGCACTGAGAACCGTAAAACTGGAATTTTCCATCTGACTAGTAGTTTGGTAAATCATCACATCTTTACTAAGAAGCTAGTCATACTGCCTTATCTACCTATCTTTAGGCTTTTTTTGTAGAATAACCCATAATGTCTCTTATAGTCTTGTATAAATTCCATGAGTTAGACAGGAAAAAGAGACTGTTCATGCCCAAATTCGATATCCGAAGTGAAATGATATGAATAATCTTTTATTCCTGTGAGACCCATCAAGAAAAAAAAAAAAACCAAACCACAGAAGTTTCCTTTCAGGTTAGTCAAAGTTGAGAAAAATAATTCAGGTGACATCGTTGATTGACCAAAAATCTCTTTTCATTCCAATTTGTGCATATACTAATATACAAAATATTTTGCAGAAAATCAAAGAAAACTGTTAAATAAGAAAGGGTTTCACTTCATGATTTACACATTTTCATTAGAATCCTTTTCATTTTCATTAAAATTAGTGATGTAAACAAACCATGCAGGAGAAGGTTCTGATTCTCAGATATTAAAAAACAAATTTGGAAACTGGCAAAAGACACCGTGATATGTAATTGTGATTACCTTGATGGAGGTTAATATGCAGAGGCAGAAAACAACTTGGCTGGTAGTTATTTGGAAATGGTTCTGTAATGAAAAATATCAGAAAATTATTTTTCATGAACTGCAATAATTCTATTGTATAGCCTTTGGATTAACACAATATACACAAGAAGAAAAAGTAGAAAACACGCACTCACAAATTTACCTTAAAATGTGCTTCATTCTGAATTCTTACTCTATGTTTGAGATATATTTAAACTTTTATATTCTCGTACAAGAAGCAAATTAATTGTAAGTAATACAATTTTATTTCTTTTCCCCTCATAACAAAATTCTCATTTGCAAATTCAACTAAAGATGTTTGACAGATTATATATTTTAGTTCAGTAACCTTGATTTTCTGTTGGACTAGTCCTCTGCAATTTGAAAGACAGTGGCAGCCCAGCAGCATAGTATAAAAATGGATTTCATATGGTTTGGATTTCTTTTCAGCTTTTACTATTTTATTGCAAATATAATATTGTTCTAAGAAAAAGGAAAAGAAGATTTTGTTCTATTCATTCTTTGCAGCCCTACCTTTCTTGGGACTTCTTTGAAATAATGGTATTTAAAATTAAATGCAGGGCTGCTCTAATTTCCTAAAGCAATATCCTTTAAGATTTGGCAGATACATTTTAAAAAGCCCCCTAGGAACTGAGAGATTAAAAAAAAAATCTACCATCAACTTATTTTTTTTCTGTCTGAAGCAGTATGGTCTCTAACTTCTACTGCATATGTAAAAACTTGTAGAATAATCTATGAATTTTTAAAGGGGTCAGTTACACAATAATAGAAGTGTATTTTCCCATGAGCACAACATTCTTAATAGCCTTCTGAAAACAGGCCTCAGAATAGGCAAAATATAACTTTCTTTTGGAAGTTTCATTTTCACTGCTATAACCTAGATCTGTGTTGCAGAAAAAGAAGAGGAAAATTAAGCCAGTAATCATAAAATGGAAGCAAAGAACAGCCTCAATTCATAGCAGAAAAATTGAATGATGCATGTTAAATACAGGGTTAGATTCTAAATTATAAAAGTTTTAAAGATTGTCATAAAATATAACAATATCTAGAAAGATTATTAAAAGTTCTAAGAAGAGTGTCTGTTGTAAAGAAAGGACAGGTGGCGAGAGCAATTTTATCCTCCTTAATTCAGACTTACTCCCTGGGAACACCACATGAACCCCAGCTGAATTCATTTAAGCACCATTGATGTCACTAGCAGCAATAGAGGCAGAAGTATCTCCTCCACCTATACTGATGTGCACATAAACATGTTGATGGCTCGCTTACTTTACAAGCTCTGTCATTTTCCCACTTACTATGACATCAAACCCATAACCTTAACTAAGCCACAACCTTACTGAAAACGTTGCTCTCCACTGAAACTCCTCCACAGCTTCCTCATCTTCTCACAGCATAGTTTTATCATCTAAACTAAGGCTCAATGCCCAGGTCCCACACCATGGTTTCCTTCCACCTCCGTGCATTCAGTTATGTCTCCTTAAGCTACAGCCTTGTCTCTAAGGCTTCAGCTACATGTTCTCTCCTACTGCAACACCAGTTCCCTTATACCAGAACTCAACTATGTTCCACTCATTTTAGATAAGTGGTCTCAATAAACTTATCTTTCGCCTTCTGCTCCAGGGCTATGCAGAGCCTCGGTAGGACTCAGCCTTTTCTGCAGATTATTTTAGAATCACTTAATTGGGACCTTGATAACTGTTTTCTTGGATCAGCATATACTAAAGTACATTTTGCTGTACTTTAGGAATTCATTCAATTCATTAATGAGATAAGACTTCAATTTAATTTTGCTCAGTTTGATTGATTTATGCCATGGGTAAAATTCTATATTGTAAAGCTAGTTTAAGAGGTTTCCAGTCTGTTTCCTACCTGCTTTCCTCTCTCCTCCCACAGCAATTGACTATCCTGTCAGTTATGTTGATACCGCTTTCTGAGATGACACATTATAAATTAGATTAGTGAAAGCATCTAGATGAAAGAAAAAATCAAGCAAAGGAATTGTATACAAAAATTTAAATCTTTTTTCATAAACCAACTTTTCCTCCCAACAATCTTTTTGCCTTGCTTTCCTTTAGATTGCCTCCAACGAATATAGTTTCTTCTGCTATCAGGGTACCTGAAGGCTGACATAGTTATTTAAATTGTGAAAGGATAGAAAGGTCTATTTTAAAGAACCTATCTGGTTTATGCCAGGCTAGTTGTTCAGATCATAGCTGTCTGACTGCTATATTATGCAGCTAGGCAGTATCATAGTTGTTCACTGGCATCTTTGATTTCTAATAAAGGTGCCATAAGTGCAATACTGCTACAAAATGGACAGAGAATTATCTAGAACAATGGACATGAAAATACTTAGTCTCCTTAACTGCTACTAGGCTACTGTAAAAGGAAATTTATATCTTACTGATAGGTGTAAGGAGAACCCATATCTGTGCTGCTTGGTAGCTAAGGCTTGATGTATGCTGGGAGCAGCACCATTAGGTCAAAGCGAAAGCACCAGGTAGGCAGGACAGGTAGCCAGGAAGAGCTGAAGGGCTGTTGTGCAGCCATAATCACCTGCAAATTGCTGTCTCCGGCAGCCATCATCTTTTGTCTGGCAGTATCCTCAGAATCCACTAACTTATGGAAGTGGTATAGACCAAACCTCCAAGCTGGAGGGTATAAAACATCAGCTTACCCAAAAAAGCTTTTGAAGCGGATCCAACAACAGCTGGCCTGCTGAGGCTTTCATGCTGCCCAGTGTGATACAGGGGATGCCTGCACCGTGACAGAGGAGGAAGGATGGGCACTCTCACAGTCAGCTAGGTAACCGATTCTTTTCTTTTGCTCATAGTTGCACAATATTAAGAGTTACGGGTTATAAGTTATTAAATCTTATAAATTGAATGGTGAATAAGTGAATTAACGTGATAGACTAGTCTGGGCAAAAAGGGGATCGAGCCCCTGTTTGTCGTGTTTGTTTGTTTCTTAATGAGCTCATGGAATAAAGTTTAAATTGCAGAGTACGTTGTCCTGTAAATTTGAGAGATCCGAACGGACCTTGACAACGCACTAATCTGTTAATGCCATATTTTCTTGGGTTTTATGTAGAATGTGGAAATGTTCCACTCTGTAGGCCTACATAGGCCTAAAGTATCTCCGCTCTGCAAAAAAATTGGGTGGATCCTAAAGTAGTTTCATAGAAGATGTTGCACAAACAATTGTTCCCTATTTAAAATGACCTGTTAAAATTATCCTCTACAAATGCCATGTTTTCTCTGGTGCTTTCACAGCTTCATTTTGTTGTAGGAACATAAATCTGGTTAAGTAGTCTTGTGGTTTAACCTCAGCCAGCAACTAAGCACCACACAGCTGCTCGCTCACTCCCCCCCAGTGGGATGGGGGAGAGAATTGGAAGGGGAAAAGTGAGAAAAACTCGTGGGTTGAGATAAAGGCAGTTTAATAGGTAAAGCAAAAGCCACGCCCGCAGGCAAAGCAAAACAAGGAATTCATTCACTACTTCCTACCAGCAGGCAGGTGTTCAGCCATCTCCAGGAAAGCAGGGCTCCATCACGCGTAACGGTTACTTGAGAAGACAGAACGCCATCACTCCGAACGTCCCCCCCTTCCTTCTTCTTCCCCAGCTTTATATGCTGAGCACGACGTCACATGGTATGGAACATCCCTTTGGCCAGTTTGGGTCAGCTGTCCTGGCTGTGCCCCCCTCCTAGCCCCCTGTGCACCTGCAGCCTTCTCAGTCGGTAGAGCATGAGAAGCTGAAAAGTCCTTGACTAATGTAAGCATTACCTAGCAACAACTAAAACATCAGTGTGTTATCAACATTGTTCTCACCCTAAATCCAGAACACAGCACTGTACCAGCTACTAGGAAGGAAATTAACTCTATCCCTGCCAAAACCAGGACAAGTAGTAGCCCAGGAAGGTTTATGACAGTGTAATTTTCTGTCTGCAAAGCAGTCTTAGAGTGATCACGATGACAAACTGTGATTGTGACAGTTTGGATGGCAGTCAACAGCCATTCTACAGTTTGTGCACCAAAGACCGCTCTTCTCACCTGAGGCTAAAAGAGAATCACAGAGGTCATTGACTCTTGAGGTGCTGTCCTGGGTGCAAATCCCACAAAAGGTTTGAGATAATAACAGATTAACCAGAGCGTATTAAGGAATTTATATCTGTTAACAGTTGTGGGTCACAATGTTGGTTCCTCTGTTCTCAATATTGATTTGTATAATCTGCATCGTGCTCTTTTTCCTGCTGTACATGTTAAAGATTGGTGTTGGGTTTTGCAGTTTGCTGTGGTCTGCAGCGAATAGTGATGTCTCGCTTGTGAGGTTTGTTTTTAGAACAGTGACCTTGGTCTTAATTTGGTATCTGAATTTCGCAATGAAGCTGTTACTGTACTACGGATACCACTTCGTGGAGACAACTAGCAATTACAGTGACTTTCCTGAGAGTTTTTTTACGGAGGAAATATAGAACAGCAGCATCGCCACCTTCTTCTATGATGTCTCCTCCTTCATTACAGTAACTTTTCAGTATTTTGAACAGCCTTGGGTAGTTAAGATACTTCTATT
>NW_008794448.1:2707631-2714261 GCF_000699145.1 Aptenodytes forsteri
AAACTGGCCAAAGGGACATTCCATACCATGTGACGTCATGCTCAGTACATAAACTGGGGAAAGCTGGCTGGGGAGGCAGCTGCTCGGTTGGGCAGCCTCTGGCTGGGCGTCTCGGTCATCGTGGTGAGCAATTGCACTGTGCATCACTTACTTTGTGTAGTAGTAGTAGTAATAGTACATTATTATTATTGTTATTATCATTTTATTTCAATTATTAAACTGTTTTTATCTCAACCCACGAGTTTTTCTCACTTCTACTCTTCCAATTCTCTCCCCCATCCCACCCGGGGGGGGAGCGAGCAAGTGGCTGTGTGGTACTCAGTTGCCGACTGAGGTTAAACCACAACAGGTGCACTTTCATCACCTCCAGGTATATTTCCCTGCTTTGGTTCTCATTGCAGAGCAGTTCCATATAACAAAAATTAGGCTTCTTTAGTTCAATTTGGTTTCTGGAACTAAACCAGAAGATGCGTTTCAGAAGCACGCATAATCCGCTTGGTAATGTTTATCTAGTCCATGGGATGATACTATAGATAGTCTAAAGTAAACTTTTCATACCAGATATATTGTGTTCTGATTCTTCCAACTGTTTTGTTTATCATTCCACTGCTATTGCTATTGCATCATACTGCTTGCTAATGTATATCTATCTAGTCTTAAAAGTATGCAGGAGAATTAACAGTGGGACAATTCTGGGTTATGAGAGGAGGGAAAAGATTGGAACCCTTTTCTTAGTTATAGTTACAAGGGAATATTTTTATGGCCTACAGTTATTGTGTGAAAACACAGTTTAATGCAACTTTTAAAGCTTAATTTTAAAACTTTATTAAATTATTTCTAGGGTAATTTGTAAGTAATTTAATTCTAGGTGCACAATATACCTATGGCAGGCAGAGTGGAACTGAGTAATGATTAACTATTCGAGTTCTAAGGTGCAGATAGATTTTTTTATTTTTTAAACTCTAGTCTTTATGTGAGTGCTTTTTATTTGGGTTTCAACTGCTTTGTTTGCACTTGCTCATTTGCAAGTTTATGTACACAGTGATTATGTGATGTATACATTGCACATGCTGAAATTCAATTTAATTGACAGATTATTTTCACATTATTATAATAGCTCCATTTTTCCAATTGCTACAGCTAGATTTCAGAGAAACGCTCTATACATCATGCCAATATAGTTAGCTAAACTGGTCTCCTGTTATTTTAAATAGGACTATGGTAACTTGTTTCAGGCAATATTAAATTGCTTTAGGCAATATCAAGTAGTTCCGGACAGGCTGAGCTTTCCTTGTTTTGTGGTTGGTTTTCCTCCACCCCCCCAGTTTATCTGGCCTATGTCCATGATACCAGACAATTATACAGGCATTCTTAGATTAAATATTTACTAATTTATTTCCCTTACATACCTTTTCACTTCATCCAGAACAGAAGAGTTTTTCAGAGCCATGCTATTTCCAAACAAGGTATATTAGCAGAGTTCCAGCAGATGCCCTTTTTGAGCAGAATACATATCTGTACATAGACATATGTACATATGCAGATATACACATAGCTTTCCCTTTGGAAAAGTCTCATCTAACTGAACATTGTTGTTTGGATGGGACAGATGATACTAAGTCTACACTGAAGATGCAATGATCTGGGAAGATGCACATAAGAACTGTATAGCCAAATACACTCAGCGGATTTGGAAAGAGAGTTTTTATCTAGCACTAAACAAACAGAAGTATCAATGAGAGTTTCTATCTAGCACTAAACAAACAGAAGTATCAATCCCATAAATTATATCTATGAGAATAAAAGAGCAAAGGTTTCATGTGAACTTTGCAACTGCTAAAATACCTGTCCCAATGAGCAAGGTAGGAAATGTATGACTGACCTGGTTCATTAATTCTTATTGGATGTTAAATGTTTGGGTCAGGTTTTAGTGATCAGTAGTTTCGTGGCTTACAGCGAAAAATAGGTTTAGACATGCCACTACTGCTCCCCACGTGTTGGAGGAAAAGAGTGTCAAAATGATAAAGTGCCCACTACAAAGCTTTTGGGATTTCAGCAATATATGGTACTGCTCAATTAGAGCATGGCACCAGTAAAACTTGGGTTGTCACCCACTGACATTTTGTTCAACATAAAACTGAAAGTAAGAGTGTCTGCCCTCTTCAATGCTGATGCATCAATGATTTATAGGTGTATAAAAAGATAAATATAGTGTAAGAATATACAAATACATATGTTCTCAAGAACATCACCTTCAGAAGAAGTTGGGTATTCTTAAAACTAACATTATTCTATGGAGACGAATTTCAGTAAGCTCCTTCTGTAGTCAGTGGATATCCTTCTCAAGTGGATAATTCAGAACACATAAGTTGGATGTTTTTGTGCAGCATTTTAACAGAATTGTTTTTCAGATGAACTTGTTTCTTTCTTTTTACCAGGCAACTGAGGGAGACCAATATCTGTAAGCTGAAATATTTTGTATTTCTGTGGTAGAAAACTGCAGTTGTAATGTAAGAGTACATATAGTTACATACTTGAAAGGTATAAGCACTGATTGAGTGGTGACACAGTGAACTGTCTAGAGTGCTCAGAGAGCAGGTTATTGAAACACTTAATGCCCTTGCACAGAAAGAATTTGAGTACTTTTTCTTTGCAAAGGTTTCTCAAAAATTTAAGTAGTAAAAATGAGCATGTAGACCAAGAACATTGACTCCTATTCTTTAGATATCTTAATCTTTGCAAATACATGAAGAAATAAAATAAGTTTAACAGAAATAATTAAGCCTCAGTAGTTTTTATCAACACCATGACTGAATACTGACAAAAAAAGCTGGAAGAAGGATCTACTAAATCCTTCTCTGGTTTCCTCATGAAAACAGGCAAAACAGCAAAGCATCTAGTCTTACTCTCATTGTGTTAAGCATCTTCATAATGCTACAGTAACAGTAAAAACCCAAGCATAGCAATTTAGTATTTCCAGATTCCCAGCCTGTTCTGCTTGTAAAAAAATCCTGCATTTTATTGAAGGTTTAATACTTGTAAGACACAGACTCATTTGACTGCTTCAATTCAAGAAAGCTTTCTCTTCTATACCCTGAAAATTCCAGGAATTTAAATCAAAATAATTCTTTCTGATATCAGGCTTGGTACAACTTCCTCCTCTCATGATCACTGGTATAGAATGATTCAAATCTGCAGACCAGTCCTCCATAAGTCAATGACCTACCTGTCACTCTCACAGGGTGTGTTTGTTAATGGAATGTATTAAAAATTTCTTCCTTTGCACAATTCTGTAACTATGCAAGTTGATTGCTTTATCACACAAGTCACTATATTAGAAAAGGACTGTGTAATAAAATTGTTATACAGGAAGCTGCCAAGACAAAAAATTCAACAGAGCTACTCAAGAAATTCTGCTGATCTCTCTACTGAATTCTACTAATCTCATTTGTTAGATTTAGCACTGTCATGGATACCTTGAATTTTGCACCTTCTTATTCTACGGCTTTCAAGCACTACCTCAGTTATTTTCACTGATTTAACCAGGAGTGCACTTATTACAAGCTATTCTACCTTTTCAACCTATTGATGTTCTTCAGATTGAAAAAAAAACAATTTTTTTTCAGGAGACAGCCCCTTGTTACTTTATTTATTAGTTCATAAATTCAGCTGAAATTATAAAATATCTTTCACTTGCCCATACACAGAAAAAAAAAAACTTTTTCATGACATCAAATGATATAATTTTGCTGTTTGTTCAGGTAGCTTGACTATGGACAACAAAGATTAGTTATAATAGAAAATGATGGGAAAAAAGCCCTAACTACTGTTACATTAATAACAGAACATCTTGATTATGAAGCATCCTATTTATTGAAATAGAAGCTAATTCTTCTTCAAGTTTGGATAAGACTAATATAAAGTTAACTATGAGAAGAAAAAATAAAGTTGACTTTAATTGTAAAGAAGTTATTCCAAATACCAGGTTTATAATACTGAAACTTGGAAAAAGACTACACTGAATTAGTTAATGAAAAGTATTCTTGGGGTAAGCTCACTTCTTTACTTGATAAAATGAGCCCATCTGGTGTACTTCACTGTGCCCATGAGAAGCTGGGAGCCTATCACCTCTCACTTTCATAATGGATTAGGTGTTAAATGAGTATCAAAGAACTTGGAGATTTCTCGATTTATATGCAATACTGAAAACTCAGTATTTCATGGGTAATGCTTCTGCTACAAGAGTTCTAATTTCATGAGTAACAGATTGAGTGGGGGGCTATCAGTAACAGATTAACTTGTTTGAATATTGGAAATTGTGATTAATGACATTTCAGAACAGAGTGTAGAACAAATTTAGATGACATTCTACAGAATGTTACGTTATAAGGACATTTTTCTTTTTACTGGGAACAGCAATTTGCACTTATTTCAAGAGTTAGTTGTTAGTGGAAAAACTTATTTTATAGGTAGAACATATTGCTAACCCTGTGGGTCTGAAAGATTTGTTTCCTTCTAAGGGTGGGTAGTTTGTTTTCAGTAGGTGGAAAAGGAACAACCATGGGGTAGAAGGTGGCACATAATCCGGACCAACAACTTAACTGTAGGAAGAACTGTGGCAGAGAAATATCCTCTCATGCTCACAGTAACAGACTTTCTGTTCATCTTCATTACCTGGGAATGAGATTGAGGAGGAGTTTATGTGGACAGTAAATTAAGACTATTTCACACCTGCATCACCCACCTACTGAAGGATATTGTCACGCAGGGTAGATTCCTGGTACCTTTCATAAGTATGAAATCCAGTTTATGGTTTAGTAAATGGAATATTTCTTTATTCATACTGATGTCCATTTTTTAATCTCAATACATATTTGTTTACACAAAATAATTCCTTACTAATAGAAAAGCTTTAATGATTTCAGTGGGTTTTCCCTGGACTATGGACTTCATTCAACTTTAGCAAAAACAGTATAGGCAAATTAATTGACAATTTTTTTTTAATAGAAAATCTTTGCTATAAAGTATGGACTATCTGAAATCACTCCTAAACAGCAGATCCAGGAGAATCCAGGCATTAGATTTGTGATGTTTTCTCATTTTGAACCTATCTTGGGATTCCACCTATTTTGAGATTTATGACCTATCACATCGCATTCTCAAGTGCGATGGTAAAGGAGCATTGTATAGATATTTTGAAGGCATCTAAAAACGGAGGACAATAATACTCAACTGAAAACTTAGGACTGCAGTTGCTAATATTCTTTACACAGAATTATACCTTAATCCATAAATAGTGTCCTTTTCTTACGATTAAATCATTAAAAAGTAGATAATGAGTAACAATATTTTTTTATATGAAATACAGAAAAATATACAGCCTAAGTAATATCAGAGTTTAATCTCATAATTTTCATAGCCTGATTTTAAAAAATGCTGGAAAACTTAGCTAATTAGGAGAGCACAGGACACTTCAGAATATATTTGTGCTAAAAGACAGAAAAGGTTCACGATAAAGTAAACACTTTGGTTTTAATTCTTGATGTCCCTTTCCATTCCACTTCAGTATTCCTGATAGTATACTTAAAATCTTAAGTACAATTTAATATAATGAAAGCTATTATCTGGGACAACAAACCTTATTTTCACTGTCTTAACAGTACTTCCTCTTTTCTTTCCTTCTTTTTCTCTTTTTCTCATTCAGTTATATTGTAGAGGACTAATTGTTCACTGCCCTTCATTTACATGCATAGAGCTCTACTCATACAGTAAGTGAGTGGTTTCAATATTTGAAAGAGGATACACAGAACTCTTGCATTTTTAAATACTGGGTTTTGGACACCAAATTTTTATTCCTCTTTATTCAAGGTCCAGAATCTTTTTGACTCACGGGAAATTGCTACTACTTAAAATTTATTCTTTTTGTTTCTGCAAAAAGTTGCAGCTTTTTTTTTTTTTAATTTACCCCATCTATCTTATTTAAATAAAATACTATGATCATTTACCTTTATCTTTTATAATAGTAGAGCTACTTCCTAACTGTTTCTTAAAGAATTTTAATACTTTTAGAAAAAGTACAAAGTTAGTACAAGGCTCACAGACATTAAAGCACGTTCTGAGAGTCTGAGGAATATTAAATAAGTGTAAGATATTCCACCATAAGTCATGTACAAAGCTGTAGTTATCTGTAGTTAGCTGATTTTATAATTATTTTTAAATATAATTTATGCACAGTAGATTTTATTTAGTAAGGTTGGCCGTAAAGTTAGAAAATGCATTAAATTTTCATACAAAATATTATTCTGTAAAAAAAAAAATGTGGAAAGAACTCTTTCTTAACATAGTTTAACCATGAATGGTTCTATCAATAATTAGCAATTATTATTTTTTCTTACTAACAGACTACTATGGTAACACTTACAATAAATACTTATCTCAAAAATAAATTCAAAGTTTGTGTCCTGGTTTCGGCAGGGATAGAGAGTTAATGTCTTCTAGTAGCTGGTACAGTGTTTTGGATTTAGGATGAGAACAAAGTTGATAACGCACCAAAATTTTAGTTGTTGCTAGGTAATGCTTACACTAGCCAAGGACTTTTCAGCTTCCCATGCTCTACTGACTGAGAAGGCT
>NW_008794448.1:2718906-2722219 GCF_000699145.1 Aptenodytes forsteri
ATTATTATTATATTTCAATTATTAAACTGTTTTTATCTCAACCCATGACTTTTTCTCACTTGTGCTCTTCCAATTCTCTCCCCCATCCCACCGGGTGGGGGGGAGTGAGCGAGCGGCTGCGTGCTGCTTAGTTGCCAGCTGAGATTAAACCACGACAGTTTGCAAGATTAAAAAGTAGTAGTATCTCACAATAAGTATATTAACCCCAATCTAAATAATTTGTTTCTTACTTTGACCTACAGAGATTATTCTTTTTCAGTTTAGCCATGATACCAAAAATATTTGGTTTGTCCAGTTTAAATCTAAGATAATCTCTATTTTACAGCCTAAGTAAATCCAGTCTATGAAATCTTTCTTAATCTGCATTTTGTCCTGCAGCAATCTTTTTGCTATCCATAATTTTTTCCATCAGTGACTTTCTACTTACTTCCAGATAACTGATGGCAATCTGAAAGAGTACTGAGGGACTGGTGAGCACCTCCAAACCTTCCTGGAAACCTTCCTTTCCCCTTTCATTGATGACTTCTAACTGAAAACGACCTCTCTGAGATCCATCAGACAGATTTACTATGCCCTACCTGCACTTTAACTTCACTGGATATTATTTTTGTGCTATGTGCCAGGAACCCCTCAAAACTGGTTACAATTATGTGAAGTCTTTGTAATCATACCTTTTAACTAATGAAACAATTAAAACAATTGCTTGCAAGCCTGTTATGCAGCATCTTCAAATTACTATTTGTTACCTCCTAAATCACTTCTCTGCTCATTTTTATTTTGCCTAAGACTGATGTGAGGATTATGTGACATATCATACCCATTCTCAGTTTTGACATAAAATTATATCTCTTCTAGGCTGCCAAAATTTCCTAAGCATTCTAAAACTCATAAAAAATCAAGAAATATTTGGCATAGTTGGAAGCATCTCAGTAAGAACTCCCTTTCTGGAAGAGGGATAGTTGATAAAAGCTGGAAAAGATGTCTAGCTTCCCTCACACGCAAGTTTGGGGGTCAGTAGCACAGAGATTAGCCCGGGTGACCTCACCAGTGAGTTGGGAACAAGAGAAGGAATTACCATCGTGTTTGATCCACACTGACACCTAAAAGCATTGGATAGGTAGGGGTAGAATGCAGTAGGATTTGTGAAGTGTATGGTTGCTGTTAACTGTGTCCAGAAGCTGTGGGACCTTAGAGAGACACCAAAAGGATAGATGTGAACAGCAAATGCAAAAGTATACAAAGGTGCTGGAAGGGAAAGTCCAAACTGCATGGCAGGGGTGGGACAGGCAGAGGTGCTGCCTAGGAGGTCTGCAACCCTGGATTTGGGAGACTGTACTACTCGACAGTTATTGGGATGGTGTGAGTTGACCTTGGCTGGCTGCCAGATACCAACCAAGCTGCTCTTTCAGTCCCTCTCCTCAACAGGACAGGGGGAGAAAATAAGTTAGAAAAGCTCATGCATCAAGATAAAGACAGGGAGATCACTTACCAGTTAACATCACAGGCAAAACAGACTTGACTTGGGGAAAATTACTTTAATTTCTTGCCAATTAAAAACAAAGTAGGATGGTGAGAAAGAAAAAAAAAATAAAACCACCTTTCCTGCACCCCACCCCTCTTCCCAGGCTCAACTTCACTCCTTCATTTCCAAGTCTTCTACCTCCTTCCACCCCAAGCAGCATGGGGTGGGTGGAGAATGGGGGGTTATGGTCAATTCATAATAGTTTGTCTCTGCCATGCCTTCCTCCTTATACTTTTCCCTTGCTCCAGTTCCTTCACAAACGGCTCCAGCATGAGTCCTCTCCACAGGCCACAGTTCTTCTGCAGTTCCATGCCAGAAAACATGATCCTGCGTGGGCTTCTGTCCACAGGCTGCAGTTCCTGCTGGAAGACAGCTCCAGTGTGGGCTCGCCATGGGCTGCAGCTTCCTTCAGGGCATATCCACCTGCTCTGGTGTGGGGTCTTCCATGGGCTGCAGTGTGGATATACGCTCTCCATGGGCTGCAGGGAGACAACCTGCTTCACCATGGTCTTCTCCACAGGCTGCAGGGGAATATCTGCTCCAGTGCCTGAAGCATCTCCTCCCCCTTCTTCGTCACTGACCTTGGTGTCTACAGAGCTGTTTCTCTCACTTTTTTCTCACTCCTCTTTCTCACAACTTCTGCACAGCATTTTTTACCATTATAGTAGGCCACTGCAGAAGTCCTTGTAGCATTGAGGCAGTGATTTCAGCCATAATCTAGGCAGAGTTTAACCATAGGCCTTTGTTGCAGAGACTCGTATGTTAGCATGAGTGACTGATAAATAACTTGAGGACATACATTAGTATGTGCTGCCTTTAACAATACCTGTACGCACTGCTTATAAGAGCTCGTTCTTGTGGAGGTGTGTAGGACTGTAACACTCTCAGCAAACCTTGGTGTACCATTGAGAAATTTCAGTATTGTACAGGTAAAAGATCAATAGCTTTGTTCACTTGGAAGGATATAACAAAGTTGTGAAGAACAGTGAGGTCACTGAACCTCACCATGGAGAGGAACTCTGCACAGCATACTGAGATCAACTAAGAGAGGCTCTTCCTATGGTGCGACAACTGAGCTTCCCAGCATCAGAAGGGATGTAAGATTGCTATCACTGTATGTTTCCAGGGGACATCCACCACCTCTCAATAGTAAGAATGTTATAATTTCCATCTTTTACACAATAAACCAGATAAACCAGCCTTGAGTGTCTGCGCCTGTCTTACTGAGATCTCAAAAGAACTAGCACCTCCTTGGTGTAAAACAATAGGAAGCTAAGCACTCTGTCATCCTACTTTCTTAGAAGTGTTGTGTGCAAGTTTTCCGAGTTTGCTGGTACAAGATCTTTGGCCCAAATACAATATAATATAAATTCATCCTAGTCATCAATTGCCTGTATTTCATTTCATAGCAGCACAAAGGAACTCCGGCAGTAAGACAGCTTCATCGGGGGCCCAACTTAAATGCCTCTATGCAAACGCACATGGCATGGGGAATAAACAAGAGGAGTTAGAGACGTGCGCACACCTGCAGGGCTACGACCTTATTGGCAGCACGGAGACATGGTGGGATGGCTGCTATGATTGAAGTGTTGGGATGGAGAGATACAGGCTCTTTAGGAAGGACAGGCAGGGGAGACAAGGAGGGGGTGTTGTCCTGTATGTCAATGACCAGCTGGAGTGCATGGAGCTCCACCTGTGGATGGATGAGGAGCTGACCAAGAGCTTGTGGGTCAGAATTGAAGGGAAGGCAGGGACAGGTGACATTACAGTGGGGGTCTGCTACAGGCCACC
>NW_008794448.1:2724279-2741418 GCF_000699145.1 Aptenodytes forsteri
GGCCATGAAAATGGTCAGGGGGATGGAACACCTCTCCTATGAAGAAAGGCTGAGAGCGTTGGGGTTGTTCAGCCTAGAGAAGAGAAGGCTTCGAGAAGACCTTATTGCATCCTATCAGTACTTAAAGGTAGCTTCTAAAAGAGATGGTGGCAAACTTTTTAGCAGGGCCTGTTGCGACAGGACAAGGGGGAATGGCTTTAAACTAAAGGGGGATAGATTTAGACTAGATAGAAGGAAGCAATTGTTTACGCTGAGGATAGTGAAACCCTGGAAGAGGTTGCCCAGAGAGGTGGTGGGTGCCCCATCCCTGGAAACATTCAAGGTCAGGTTGGATGGGGCTCTGAGCAACCTGATCTAGTTGAAGATGTCCCTGCCCACGGCAGGGGTGTTGGACTAGACGACCTTTAGAGGTCCCTTCCAATCCAAACTATTCTATGATTCTACGATTTTTCTGTGTTATAAGTACATTATTCTAGTATACAGAACCAAAACATCTTTGACTGAATTTGCCTATTTTGTGGCACTATTAAAAATGTTATTCCCATTTTGGAACAGGCCCATGTAAGTTTTACAATTTTTTTTTTCTCAATGTTATTAAAAAATTACAACAACAAACTATACCTGCTAATTGTCTTTATTTCCAAGCCACCTTGTACCATCAGGTGAATTGACTTAGAACTGAAGCATAGGATTAAAGTTAGGACTGAAGAATGTTCAACATGTTCATATATACTTTATTAATAAAGATAGACCTACACTTTATGCTTTGTGGAACTGAAACCTATACCAGTGTTAATGTTATGAGGAACATTTTATATATATGTATATCAAAATACAAAATTCATTTCCTATCGAATTTTGGAATGTTATTCTGCATTATAGCTATCATATTTCTAATATTGTGCCTTAAAAAAATTACCATACGCTCAGGTGGCATTTGTTGAGTGTCAGGAATTGTTAAAATTCATTGTGTATATCCATGGCAATTCATATTTCTGTTTAACAGCACATTAATTTTTTCACCTCAACTTTTCTAATCCAGGACTGCTTGAATATTTTCTAATGTTCTCTGCACAACAAATCAACCTGTACTGTACCAATAACCATCCTAACCTATGTTAAAGCACGTAAACAGAAATCTAGTCATAGTCCTGTGATGACTTAGGCCAGCCTTGATCTCCTTACTGCATTGCCCTCCTGATATCCTCCAGGATAGATGCCATATTTTGCTTCTTCTGGAAATTAATGGTGGAATTTGGAAAAATCTCTTTCCCATTCTCTCTTTTTGTAAGTTTTAATCACACAAAAAAGTGAAAGACAGACAAACATTTGTAGATGGATGCAAGTCACAGTGCCTTCTTTTTCTGAACAAAAAGGCCAGAGATACAACTTTTAAAGCCCCTGGAGTAGCAGTAAGCAGAAGTAAAACAATCCATTCCTCACTGCATTCTGCCCCCAAAACTGAAAAAAAAATCTGATTAATTTTATATTGCAAAATATAGTTCAGTGAGGGTTATATCTCAGTCTCATCAGAGGATTCTCAATCTGTCCAAACAACCCAAATTAAAATCATCAGTACTCAAAATACAGTTGAAATATATAAAGGCAGTAAACATAATTTGAAAAACTGAAGTAAACCTGGAGCAAAATATGAAGAAGCCCTAGACTTTGTAAAATACATTCATGTTTCTTTGAATTTTTGATGTGGTAACTTTTACAATGTTTTGGCCCTTTTACCTATATTGGATAATACAAGCCTCCCTTCTCTTATGACACATTCCAGTTTTCCATCCTCAACCTGTGGAAAAAATCAGCTTTCTTAGAAAGAGAAGTTCTTCACTCTCTTCACGGAGTTCTGAAGTGTTTCTAGGTGACCAAAATAAAAGGGTAATGTGGTCTAAGAGTTTATCAAAGAAAACTACTTAGTCCTCTTCCCTTTGTATTATTTTTTAATGTTACAGTGCATGAGCTGTTTCTGTTTCCTCACAAAATGCCAACCATAATTGGGCAATTGACAAATCCACTGGAATTAACAACTTAATTTTATAGTTGCAAGAGAGAAAAATAGTAAGCAGTTTTAAAACTGTCTTGAAATTACTCAGTTTGGCTTTTTCGCTTCTCATTTTGTTCAAATGTATGTGGTGGCAATGGTCAAACTAGATAGTAAAATTTTGCCTAGAGTTCAAGATTTCATTCCCTCCAGCTGCACGCTAAGACTTAGTATCATCCCCAGTGTTAACACTGCAGTACAGAATGGGAGTTACTGCATAGTTAGAGCTCTTCTAGTTTGGTTAAAATATTACCTATATGATAGTCACTTTTCTGTATGGCGAGAATATTGTTTATAGTGAAGTTCTCAATCGAGTTCTGTTTGAACTATATATATCTGGGCCAACAACTCAAATGCCAGGGGAACAGTGAAGCTGAAACAGATCTAAAAAGATTTAGTGTTAATCAATGCATGGAGGGAAACCTATTAAACTGTTTAGAGATTAGATACTTTCCTCTCTAACAGACAGAAATTTTACCTTCAAATTCACAAATTCCTCCAGAGATTCCAGGACCATTGATTTGGGAAGGGCTGGCAGCCCTCAGTCTCTTTCCATGACAGTGCTGCAGATGGTAGAGCAATTACAAAAACAAGCAGTGGCTCCTTACAAAATTGCACAGAATCTTTTGAGTTTTTTACTTATCTTATTAGTCATAACTGAAAATTGCCAGCTATCTGAGTATAACAAGTAGTGAATGTTTCAAAATGAAAACGTGCAACAGGACATTCCCACAGTGTAAATAATTTTCAAAGAAATACAAAGCTTTCGGCCCGTAGCATTTGAATTCTTCCATTGATACCCCCCTCTCCCTGCCCCTCCCAGGGATTGCAAGAAGTTAAAAGGTGAAAGTTACTTCTGTGATTTCCATACTCAACAATTTTATGGGATTGGGAAATTTATGTTTATTTGGTCTTTAGTGATAAGTATATAACAAAAATTATAGCGAAAATAGACAGTATAATTGTGCAGAGAGGAAGTAAAAGCCCTTTGTACTCTTAAGTGGTTTCACTTGGGCATGGACAAGATGTATCCATACTACTGAAGGACAGTAAGCGTATTTGAAAGATAGTCCACTGCATTGCTGACTCTGTAATCTTCATTCTATGCCAGGTTTGCCAGTTTGATAAAACATTTCTTATAATGAAGTAAATGCTTCAGTTAAGACCTACACAGCCTTATATAGGTCTCTTATTTCCACTCTTCAGGATCACAAAATGAGCTTGAAGAAAGTGCTAAGAATTAAGAATGCTAAGACTGGGAGTCTCCCTCCTATAGTGTGGCACACTATGAAAATTCAAAAGGGTTATCTAAACCATATTCTTGACATTTTTCATTATTTTCCTCTGGTTTTGGGGTTTTTTTCCCCCCTTAGCTTCATTGGAAGATACAATCAGAAAATATTTTTTCCTCTGTTCTGTATACTACTATCTTAATATATGCTATAGAAATACTGCTTGCAGTTCCAGAGTTAAGAATGATCTAAGTTTTGTATGCAAAACAAACATCAAATGACCTTATTTTGTAACAAAGATATATTTTTCATTTTTTTTCTGAAAATTTCAAAGTAAGCTTTCATGGATGAATTTTAAAAATTGATCACAAGTTACTTGGGCTTAACATATATTGCTCCTTTGTCTTCAGTTATCCTCAGAATGAAATAGGTATAAGGATTTTCTATGTCCCTTGGTTAAAACTTGTAGGATTCTTTGGTACAGCCTGTACTTCATGTCATATAGGATGGAAGGATTTTTCCTCTCATAGTCTCATTCCTGAATCTGGTTCTTCCACAGGGGTTGATGAATACTATTCTACGGCAAAAAAGTTCCATACAGACTGTCTTCTTTCAAAGCTTGCCAACTTTTAGGTGATTATTCTACGATAGTTATCTGCCCCCCATTGTTTTCAATTTGTTCTTAAAAAAGATGTCTGCTGGTTTTTCTCTCTGGAAACAATCAGAATTTTGAAGGAGAGCACAGCACCTTAACTGAATCTCATTAAGAAGAATAGGAAATGGTAACCATTTTGAAAGGGAGTGATGGATGATCTTCTTTGAGGATTTTAGCTCTGGTGAAAATAGTTGTAAAAATAGCTATTTAACTTAAGCTTTTTCAAAAGTTTGTTTGAAAAAAAAAACTCCATTGTTTTTTTTTTTTTCCTAAGGTTGGATAGAATAGCCTCCCTCTGATAAATTTGTTTAATTCGTTTTTATATACCTCCAAGAAGGGAGATTTCACAACCTTGCCCACTAACTAGTTTGTATATTTAACTATCCTTATAGTAAGAAAACTTTTCTTAATATCTCATGTCTAAATCTTCCTTTCTGTAAACTAAGATCATTATTTCTTGCCCTATCCAGTGGCATAGAGGGTACTGTTGTCTTTATAAAAAATTTTTGTTTGATACTGAAGAACTCTTAAGTCTCTGAAGTCTTCTCTAACCTTAAAAATCAGTTCTTTCAACCTTTCCGTCAGTCATATTTTATAAATACCTTGCCCTCCTAATTATTGTCCTCAGGACTGACCCCCAGTTAGTCTGTACCCGAAAGTGTTCTTCCCAAAACCTGTTGAAATACTCCATGAGACCTTATCAATGTCAAATAAAGCAGAGGAATGATTTGTATGCATCAGATACATTGCACACAGTGAGTGAGTCTAAATATGTTACACAAGGAGTTTATCTTTCCAGAATTATTTCCCATTTTCAACTACTTATTTCCTATGTTGTACCAGTGCGTCTGCTTTCACTTTTCTAAGAGCAGTACTCTGTTCTCATCTAATTGAATTCCATTTTCTTGATTTTATATGATTTCTCCGTTCTATCAGGATTACTTTGAATTCCAGTCCTCTTTTCAGTAGTGTGTCAACTGTCCCAACTTGGGTGTCTGCAGTTCATGTGAACATATGTTTTATCTCATTATTCAAGCTAGTGATGAAAGTGCTGACCAGAACAGGATTCAGGACAGATTTTCTAGTCAGACAATGAACCAGTGCTAATTAATCTCTAAGCATGATTTTTAACTGGTTTTGTACCCATGTGGTGATTTCATCACAACATTTGCTTGCAGAAATGGTAAGTGGAACTTTTCATTCCAACATCAAAATATACCACATCTACTGCCTTCTGTCTTATCTACTAGGCCAGTCACCCTGCCAGGAAAGGAAATTTGGCTGGCTTGACATGATTTGTTCTTGACAAATCCATGTTGGCTATTTCTCATCATCTTGTTTTCCTCTATGTTTTTATAAATTGATTGTTTAGTAATTTGTTCTACTGTCTTTTTGAGTATCAAAGTTAGTCTGTCTGGTCTGTAAACTCCTACTCATTTTATTCTTTTAAATTAGCATAATCAAACATTGAAAGATTGTCAGGTTGCTAGTATATATTGCCAAAATTTATTTTTAACTACCTGACTTTGCTATTTTAAATTGATAGAGAATAGTGTATTTTATGGACATAGTTTTTACAGGAAATTGCTTTCTACATCACATCTTTCCTAGATATGTATCAGACAGAGACTGAAAGAGGAAAAAAGGGGATTGGCCCAAAGCTTACTGGAAGCAGTGGAAAGCCTCCCAGCTGAGGCTTCAGACTTTGGATAAGGCTCTTAGTATGTGTCTGGCAATTGCATCAGTCTGGCACCTGCATCAGTTTGACAGACAGATCAATTTGTAAGCCTGGCTATGCAAACTGAAAAGTCTTTAAAAAGGCTTTGTTGCTATACAAAATGGGAAGCAATGACATACTGACCATAATTTCATTGATAAATGTAGCACTGCGTACTTTGTGGGAGTCACTAGCCACTGTGCTACTGTTTTCTGTGTCAGTAAATAGAGATTTAATAAGAACTGCAGTGTATTAGGGTGGAGAAAGGAAAAGTGAAGAATTTAAGGAATTTGCTGCTCTAATAAAACCTGCAGCCAATTAAAATATCTGTAGACAGTTTATGCTATTCAAGGGTTTTGTTTTGTTTAAAAAAAACAAAACAAAATAACCCTCATTAAATAGAAACCAAGGAAAACCCAACCACATTCAATTTGTTTTGTTTTATTTAAGCAATTGTAAGGTCGCCATCTGGTGGTTGTTTTAATATCAAAAATGTGAGGTGGTTTTTGAATAGCTGTTGATTTGTGATTGTGGGGTTTGAATTTAATCCAAAAAAAGATGTATCATGCTGAGGTTTTTTCCAAAACTTTTGCAAAATGTTTGCTAAATAAAACATGTGATGACCAAAAAGATCAACATCTGGGTAATGACTATCCTAACAAAATGTAGGGAATGGAGGTTACTATAATGACGTTAGCCAGGATGCTTTATGGATGTGAGTGGTGAGATGTTTAAACCTCATATTTAGGAAAATAAATTTAATCAATGAAAATACTGGCAAAGTATATATTTCAGGTTCCAAAATCAAAGACAGGATTCATCTTACCCAACTTCAGCAATCAAAAAATTAAGCCAGCTAGTTGTCTGGGATACCTCTGTTGTCAGTGAAGAAATACAGATCCCTTTAAATAGTAATTCATCTTCACCTAATAAAGGCATGTAAGATAAATATGATGAAACACCCTCTGGCTGAACTGAAAAAAAAGAGATGAAACACTCTCTGTCTCTAGTTGACCAGCTTAGTGACTGTGCTCAACCTTTAGACAAGTAAAGAAAGATGAAAAGCAGTCTAAGGTCAAGCGTTGGACATTCCCTGCCACCCAGGAAATCTTCCTTTCTGTCTCATGCATAAACAAACCAGCTGATTGTGAGTTATTGAGGCCAGAATTGTGAGTTGTTGAGGCCAGAAGGTTCAGTAGGGACTGAACTTGGCCTGTTTCCACCCACATTTCATGTGCAGATGTCAATGCACTATATCAAGGCATTGTGAGATGTAACTATGACTTCACTAATTATGAGCTTTTTATTTAACTAAGGACATCACTTCCGGTTTTTTTTTGTTTTCCCACTAGGAGAGAAGAATAAGGGAGTCAGCTTAATGGAAAACAAGCAGTCTCTCAATTAGTGCCTGTAACTATGTATCTTGGCTGCAAAATAGATATCATTTAACAAATTATCAATATGCAGGACACCTTTGTTTCAATCTATTGTATGCCGTAAATGTTCACTACACACATGTGTATATAGTTATATAATCTGTTGTTAGAGGACACTTCTAATTGGCAGAGCAATACTTCAAAAATGTGCTACAATAATGTCTCAGCCACTCCAGACAACAGCAACCTAGAGCCTTGAAATATCATCTTCCATTAAAAATTTTGATGTAATCTGTACTTGACATATTGGCTAACTACTGGAATAGCTCCTTGAAAGGTGCCATGAGAATGCTGCAAGTTTGGCAAGGTCTTTCTCGTTCTAGCGCAGAAAATCAAGGCACGGTTTAACAGTAAAGACTACTGTGTTGTAACTATGACTTTATAGTATGATTGTAAAGAAGATCATATTTTTCTGGTTAAGAGATAAGGAACCAAAACTCACAAGATATAACCTTTTACTTATTTTACTAATTGTACCAATCCCTCATTGTTACCCCAAACACTTGGTATAAATGTGTACCATTGTATACCAACACACCACCACAACCAACACACATTTGTTAAACTTGAATATATGCTAGACTTCTTTGGTTGTAAAATTAGGTTTTACACCGTACTGTGAGAAATGAATGTTTTATGAAATGTGCTCCATTACCAGCTGCAGCTCTGATGCAGTCCTTGATGATGTGTAGTGTCTCCTATCTGTGAGACCATCCTCAGTGGGCACTGAGTTCAAGCAATGCATGTCCTGTAGTCAGGTTTTGAGACGATCAATGAGCTTGTCATAGAAAGCCAAACAACCTAATTTAATTTGTCGTTACTGTTGCTTATAGAATAATCTAAGCATAACCAAGCTAAACATGGAATTTGGTTTATGGTCAGAACCTGAAACAATACAGAAGAGATTAGCTGAGCATTCTATTTATATAAATTCAGAATTACTTTTGACAAGGAGCATCAGAGTTATTCCACATTTAAGCCAATATAACTTTGCACTTCAAAGAGCATACATATGAAGTGTTAGACAGCTCTAGAATCAGATACCTCCTTGGTGATGCTGAATCATATATGAAAGCTTGTGTTCTGAAAAACATGTATTGGCAAAAGTACTGAAATAAATTAGAAAAAAAAGGACTTCACCTGCAAAGAAGGAAGGAAAGAATATTCACTTTTAGGGGGGACATGTTGGATCCACCTTGTTTATTTTAACGTGATAACTTCACTGTTGCCTCAAACCTTGGATTTTTTGCATTAAGTAAATGGTGGTCATTAGCAAATGTATAGCACAAAGGAAGCAAATGATCTCTCCCAAATAAAAAGAAGAAATTTGTGGCCCTTTGAAAGTAAATGATGCAGATGATTTATGTTTTTGATTCACTAGCTCAATCCAGGATCATCAACAAATACAACAAGATGGAGAAAAATCTACCATGATTTTATGGCATGTTGATCATGTTTCTTTTTCCCTGAAATGTTCATATTCAGAGAATTTACATTTTTATTATAGTAATTAAACTTAGGTAGAATTCAGAAAAAAAAATAGTCAACTCAAAATTAAATTTTTGAATTCTCCAAATAAATTATAGGAATAGGTCAAATTTGGAGGCTAAACAATCTCTATGTGCCATATTTAGACACAGTTAATTGCAATTTAGAGAATGAAGACATTTCAGATGGAATAAAGCTCAAAAATGGATTTGGTGTTTAGGCTAAGACTATCCAAATTGCAAATTTTGTGACTAATTCAATGATGGGTTTGGTTTATAATATGTTTGCAATAAGTGTTTATTTTCTAAAAGTTTTAAGATCATTGTGCCATACTGGTCTTTGGCATCAAGATCCTAGAGTGGGAAGAGATAAGAAAGCCTCTACATTTCTTCAGAAAAATAAATATATAGCTATTTTACTTACTAGAAATGTATAAATAGGACAATCACTACTTTAGCCAAATCAATTGTTAGACTTTACAGCTGGGCAGTATTTTTCTTCTTATTCTTTGATGAATTTGAATTCACTTACTAAAATCCTGTGCTTTAGACAGACTGAAGCTATTCACATTTCAGAGCTGTCAAAATATTTCCTTTATAGTTTTTAAAAACTTTTCCTTTCAGAAAGACATGTTGTTGAATATTTCCTCTCAGAAAAGAAGTTAAGCAAACAGATAAAGTAAGCAGAGAACTAAATAAAACATTTCATCTCAGGTTGATCAGCATGCTTCTGAATATTTTGTTTGTTTGTATCACCAAAAGAAATATTAAAATATTAAACACTAAAAGAAATATTAAAATATTAAAAATGCTTTTCAAGTTGACCTGAGCAGAACTTTTTCCATATTTTCCATTAAACCAGAAGTTCTTTGGTTTGAGCTTTTGGAATTTCTGTCAATGTGCTTACCATATGAAAATTATGTCTGTGTCACCACAAAGAATAAAATTATACAAGAGGATTTGTATATATATTATTTAATTACCCTATAGAAACAGAATGTAGGATTTGAAGAATCCTCTCGCAACAGAGGACCAAGGCACAAAAAGAATGATGGCACTGTCATTTGAAATACTCCCCGAGAGATTTCTTTAAAATCTGTATATGTAATATCATATAGGAATTCATTTTCAGCTCATTTCCTTTTGAGAATATCTCAAGCCTTCCATAAAAAGATGAAGGGAATGGTTATTCTGTGAATCAACTTATAAGTTAAGGACACTATACCATTTAATAACAGAGGAAAAATATTTTCTTAGGATTGTTTCTTTGCTTTTCCTATGGCAGCCAGCAGCAATGTTTTTAAAGATTTCGTATATATTACTCACTCTCTCCTCTTAGTATCACTAGGAAGCAAAAATGATTAGTGTTCTTCCTCTGTAAATAGGATATCGTCAGAGGAAGATTGTATCTTACCCAACATCTCACTGAAAATTTGTGGCAGAAGAACTGGTGTTCAACTTTGCTTCCAAAACCTTTGTTATAAAACTCATTTTAGAAGAATGACTTAAATATTTTGAAGTTATATGTTTGAAAATATTTTTCCTTTTAATTTTCAATTCAGTTTAAAACTATGTGATTTTTTTAGACTAATGGTTGAATTTGTAATGTGAATGTAAATGAAAACATTAAAAAAAGTGAAAGAAAAAATACAGTCCATTTTTTTTTGTGAAACACTGGGGAAAAGGAGCTTTTCAGTAATTTCTATAAGTGCTAAAACAGTCCTGAAGAGGACTTCCACCTTCCAGGAATCCTAACCCTCCATTATTTTGTTGCTCATAAATTCTGTTACCAGAATATCATGTCAGAGTTCTGAAGTTACTCTGAAATGCTGCTTATAATGTAATTCATGGTTTGTCCAGTCCAGACTGAACCAATGTTAATTTTCCATCATGCAAATATTGCATTTTATGTTGATAGAAAAGAAAAATTCACAACACTTGCTGGCTCCAAGTAACATAGTGTGTTTTATATACATGATTTGGTACATTAAAACATCTACATATAAATATGAATAGTACATATGAACTGTCACATTCTTTGAGATCACATTTTTTAAGCATGAGTAACTATTTTTAATCTGTGATATGTCAGTATACACACACATTTATATATTTTATATATATTATATATCCTATAGTATTCTTACATTTTTTAGCAATAAATTTATGAGGTCCATTAAAAAAATTATAATTTTCACACGGTCTTTTCATAATATTAGCTTATTGTTTACTTTGAATTGCATCACCCTTTTTGTACCTCTTCTGGTTTTGCAAAACAGAACAAATTTGAATTACACACCAATATATCATACTTACATTTACTGTAAATCTGTATCAACCCAAACCAGTATTGTTTACATAGGAATAAAGTGCAATATAGTAAAAGATTACAGAAATGAATTGTATACAAATAAACCACAAATAAACTAAGTGCTATCTAAAAGTATAATGAACTGTTGATTAATAATGCATTAGAAGTTAACACTGAAATCAAATTAGTCATCTCAGGAAGTTTGTATGCAATTTTTTCTGTATCAACCCAAACCAGTATTGTTTACATAGGAATAAAGTGCAATATAGTAAAAGATTACAGAAATGAATTGTATACAAATAAACCACAAATAAACTAAGTGCTATCTAAAAGTATAATGAACTGTTGATTAATAATGCATTAGAAGTTAACACTGAAATCAAATTAGTCATCTCAGGAAGTTTGTATGCAATTTTTTTTCTCCTTGTCACTGATGGTGCAGTAATAGTTTTTAAAGCAAGTGTGTTTCTATGATGAGTTCATTTAGTATTCAGTATAATAGCACTGATAATAATGAGCTCATTTGGCTTCCATTATATAAGCATTAGATAATGGATACCTATATTAAAGTGCCACTGTTATGGCAGTGCTTTTTTTCTTCATTTGGTACACAGTGCTAAATCTTTAAAGTAAAGTGTTTATGTAAATTGTTGATGTTTTTATCTTTGAATCATGGCTAATTTTATGGACTCTGGAATCCCATTATTGTCAAAGTTGTTTTTGATATGAGACTCTCAGTAATTTGACTTGCCAAGAGTTTTATTATCATTAGTTCTATCCCAGCTTTTTGCTTTCATCTTTTCTCCCATTGTCAGCTTTTTACATACTGCTACTTGTAGTATCATCCAACAAAAATATACAGACACACTTCTGGCAATGCTCTGCTAATGTTAACACTGTTAAGTACACTGGCTTGCTCTCCACACTGGTTTGCTCTCCAGTGAATGACCTGTTTGGCTTGCTGGGTACTAGAATCCCCCCTGACAATTGCTGATGTTGTACTTCTGTGTTTTTAATGGGGAAGATATTTATATTAAAGATTAAGAGATTTAAGTAGTAGGAAAGCACAGGCTGGAGCTTTATTTTATTTAAGGCTTATCATACTCCAAACTCCTCCAGAGTAGATGCTGTGGAACAGTTTATTCATAGCCATTTAAATATGAAGCCATTTTAAGACTTAAAAATGCAGAATGTTATCAGGTCACTTTTGTTTTCTATTGTGTGCAAGTGTCATAGAACAAATAGTAGCTACTATTGGCTCAGCTTCCTGTATGCATTCTGATTTATTTTTTGCATCTACACTGCTTGGTAGGTAGTTGTCCCTATGGTAGGCAAAAACAGTGACTGCTTTCTGACCTGTGTCTGTTCCACGTGACCCTAGTCCTAGGGCAGCACATCCATACTTTTTTCAATAGATCAAAACTCAGCCAGACCGTACTGTTGTTCTTTCTTATGTGCAACGCTAGGATCTTCTAGGAAGGATCTCAGGTCTGACTTCCCTGGCTGCGTCAGCCCCATGACACCATGGCAAAACATGATTGGTAGCCTCAAGCCAAGTGTGTCCATCCTGTCCACATTGTACCTAGCCACACACGGTCTTGAGCTAGTGCCAAGACACTGAGTAGGTTTAGTCTGTCTTTGCTGCACTCAAGATCATGCTCAAACTATTTGGCATACGTGCAGTCAGGACACTGTACAAGTTTAGGTTTTATGCCAGGTTTGGGCCTGAGGTTAGAGATCACATCTAAGACTGTCTCACTAAAATAGGAACAGAGGTATTACCCCATAAACAGAGGGCTGAGAGGATAAAACACTGAAAAATATGAGATAATGGACCTAACATCAGTATCAAAGATTCCTGGTAAACCAAATAATCAGTGCCTAATGATTTATAACTTATGAGACTGAGGAAGAAACTGTTCTTAACAAAAGGGTATCTGAGGAATAATTATGACAATCTGCTGTATTAGATCAGCTAGGGGGCTACATTATCCAGACAGGGGGGTTACTGTCGGTTTTGTTTGGATTTCTTTTAAAGGGCAAAAATAGTTCTATTAATAAGGCAGAGAACTGAGAAGAAAAGGATCCACATTTCTGGTGGATCCACAGAGAGGGCTTGTAGTTACGAGTATACTGTTTACTTTTCTACATTCTGCAGAATTATTGAATTTAATAAATAAAGTTGAAACTGAAGTTAGTAACTAAATATATTAATTCTAAAATTGAGCTTTACATTTTATAATCTTTTAAAATGAGCCGTGTATCATCGTGCTGGTTTTGGCTGGGGTAGAGTTAATTTTCTTCATAGTAGCTAGTATGGGGCTGTGTTTGTGATTTGTGCTGGAAACAGTGTTGATAACACAGAGATGTTTTCGTTACTGCTGAGCAGGGCTTACACAGAGTCAAGGCCTTTTCTGCTTCTCACACCACCCCACCAGCGAGTAGGCTGGGGGTGCACAAGAAGCTGGGAGGGCACACAGCTGGGACAGCTGACCCCAACTGACCAAAGGGATATTCCACACCATATGACGTCATGCTCAGCATATAAAGCTGGGGGAAGAAGAAAGGGGAGACATTCAGAGTTAATGGTGTTCTGTCTTCCCAAGTAACTGTTATGCATGATGGAGCCCTGCTTTCCTGGAGATGGCTGAACGCCTGCCTGCCCATGAGAAGTAGTGAATGAATTCCTTGTTTTGCTTTGCTTGTGTGCGCAGCTTTTGCTTTACCTATTAGACTGTCTTTATCTCAACTAATGAGTTTTTTCACTTTTACTGTTCTGATTCTCTCCCCCATCCCATTGTAGGGGGAGTGAGTGAGCGGCTGTGTGGTACTTAGTTGCCGGCTGGGGTTAAACCACGACAATCATTGAAAGGCAAGAGAGATGGACATTTGAAGTACCTAGTCCAACTGTCTGTCCTGAAGCCAGTAAATCTATATTCTCTGAAAGATACTTATCTAACCTGTTGTGAAGACATCATGACTTGGGAACCTTTTGTGCTTATTTCTATACTTGCTGGTTTTATATATACGTGTGTGTGTGTGTGTTTAAATAATAACAACCCATGGATTTAAAACAGGAACACACTGCCAACCTGGAATTTGTTCTGAAAAGTCAAAGTAATTTCATATATATTTTTTTACAGTGGGCTATGAAGTGATAGTATTCTCTGGTAGGACATACAAACATAAGAAAAGCAGTACTGGATCTGGCTAAAGGTCCAGCAAGCCCTTTTTTCCCTTCTGAATTGAGACTAAATTAAAAGCCTAGGGAGAGAAGTATTGGCAAGCATAAATGATACTTCTGTTGAGTACTCTCTCAGTCTCCAATTGGTTTTGGCTCAGAGATTTCCTGAGCTGGCAGTAGTTCTTGTGTATTTATGACCCTCAACAGTCTCCTCTTCAGTGAATGTGTCCAGTCTCCCCTTAAGCTGATGCAGACTTTTCACATACATGTTATCTGAATGACAAGGGGATCCAAAGCTTCAATATGCTTTGTGTTAAAATCATCTGCCTTTAAAAGAGTTACTACCTGATGAAAAAAAACTACAAGATGCTCAAAACATATAACTAAAGCAACCAGTTGAGGTATTGACAGGGGTGGTTCTACACTAAGATGAAAAGTATGCAGTTGTGCAAGTTTTTGACAGCTTGTGTTCCTTTAACACTTTCAGTTTTAAAAGAGCAGATTCTTTCGATATCTGTTTACACCAGATAAATGACTTCAATGTTTTTTTAAAATCCTTATATATGCAATGGACGCTTCCTTTTGAATATCCCGAAATCTAGGTAAAAAGAGAAGAACTGCAGTCTTCTGAAAAGTTCTAAACATCTTCAAGGTTACAAACATATTAATCACCTAGTGCACCCAGTCTGTATAACACCAGATCATGAAGGCTACCTATTAAATTAGATTTAAAATAGCTTGTGATAAATATATATCTAAGCACAATATATGTGCTCTGAATTAATTTTTTGAGTATCTGGATAAAAGAGGATAAATTAGTTTATCTTTTTGTGTTGAGCTAGCCTTTTGTTACCATAGAAACATTGTATGGACATGGAGCTCAATTAATTGGTTGGTCTGTTGGTTGCTTTCTCTTGTACGAGTAAAGGCTGTAGAGCTTACTCTCCCCATGGCACAGGCAGTCTCTTTTGAGTATATTTGAGTCCTCAGCAGCACTGATCCTGATCTTGGCTTCTTGGGGTCTACCACTAGTATTATTTATTTTCTAATAAAACTTTTCCCTTGCTAGGTTAAAGACAGGTAGGCAATTAACAGGTTGGTCAATGTTAGGCAATCTTTAAAGAAGCTGTAGGAAAAGCAAACTGGGAGAAAAAATTCTCAGTACCGATGATAGAAAACAATGAGAGCTAAATGGGAATGGTTTCCTGATGATTAACATGAAGTTGTTGAACTACTGTCCTAAGACAAAGGTGGCCTCAGGTTTTCTATGCTTCATTCTCCTGCAGTATGCAACTCTGTTCTTAAAGGGGACTTTGACTAATAAATTTAAGAGTCAGCAGAAGAGGTTAAAAGTAACAGAACAGACCTCAAAAGATTGAGGTGAAGGACACTGGTGGACATCTTATGAATAGGCAAATGAAAACATCTCTCTCTAGTTTACTTTCAGGACTTTGTTCTGTTTCATTCTGTTCTTAGTCTCACCTTTCTTGGATGTGTATTTTGAAATGTAAAAGTTCGATTAGATTGCTTCCTCCTTACCTGAACATGAAAACAGTTTTCAACTCTTGAGAAACTTCATATGATAATCTTCTTAATTACCCAACAGCATATATAAAAACTGAATTGTTGGAAGTGCAATTCAGCATAATTGTATTCTAGGCTTGTTCTTTAATTAATTTTTAATGGAGAACTTCACTAATTTGATCGGAAAAGACCATGCTGTAACTCCTTCATCTCCTCAAGCAGTCTACACCGTGTTTTGATTTAATCTTCCTAGCTTCAGAGAAAAGTCAGGATTCAACTGTGGAAAGAAGAGAACAGCTTGTCAGTGTTAAGAGTGGTCCCTAATAGCAGTCTTTGGAAGTCTTATGAGTAAGGGAAACTCAGAAAATAGAGGATGTCTAGATCACATCCGATGAGAAAAATATTTCATCTGAGTTCTGCACAGGGAGCATTTCTAGGGATTTATACCAATTTCAGGGCAAGAAAGTAACTAACTCTTGGAAAAGAAAGATGGAAAATTTTCCCTCCCTCTCTTGCAGTTTCTGAAAACACTGGTTAAACTAGAAATCTCTGAAACTCCTGAACTTTTTTTTTTTTTGGCTGGAATGACAGCACAGATAAATAAGAAAGAGGACTAAAGTACCTGTCCCCCACTGACACTCGCCTGCTCAGCTTCAGCAGAGAACTGTAGGAAGAGTCTGTGTCATTGTAATGGACAGTGTGCTGAGTGAGCATCTCTCAGTAAGCATCTATGTGAGTAACTTTGAGAAGGACTGTGACTCTTTAGGTGCAATTTCTCTAACTGATCTCCATGGGTCATTGAAGACTTGTACCCTCACCTATGCACATTTCAAAGCCTAATTGCAACTGACTACCCGGCCAGTCTGAGAGAGAACAGGATTGTTTTCACACCCTTTTAAAATGGAAGTCAAGGGAAATAATAGAAACTTTTAAATCTTTTAGGCTCCTCATAAAACCCTTGTTGAGTTCAGTGGTCTTTGAATAAGGGAAACAGTTAATGTATATTGACAGGAATATGTGTTTCCCTGAAATAATGTAGAGACTGCTTAATCCGTAAGAATGTCACTCACAGAGGCGATCAGCTCTGGTGTAGGCACGTTCTGCAGTGGAGCAGGGTATCGCAGCATACGGGGGGGGTTCCTGAGCTGGGGAAACCCCAGGGGAGTGCAGGGACCTGCCAGGAGCGAGAGCAGCTGAAGAGGTGTGGGCAGGGCCAGGAGTAACAGCAACCACCCCCCACTCCCACAAAAGGCAACCCTGGCAAGTGCTAGCAACCAGGAGTGCTGCTAACAGGATGGGCAAACAGGGCGTGGCACATCAGCCAGGGCATGGTGAAGCAGTTTGCATGGGAGGGTGGCTCTTCGAAGGAGGGGCATTCCACTGACCGAGTGGGAGACTTGAAGTACGCAAGGGGGGCACAGGTCAAGGGCACTCATCCCTCAAGGTAGAATGGTGGGCACTCATCTGAGAGCAAAGGCTGCAGCTCCAGCTCAGGGGTCTGCACCGTCTACCCCAGTGGTGGCCGATGCCTCCACCCAGATGA
>NW_008794448.1:2744865-2746951 GCF_000699145.1 Aptenodytes forsteri
TGGGGTACGGCGCCCAGCTCTGGGGCCCCCAACATAAGAAGGACACGGACCTGCTGGAGCGAGTCCAGAGGAGGGTCACAAAGATAATCAGGGGGCTGGAGCACCTCTCCTATGAAGAAAGGCTGAGAGAGTTGGGGTTGTTCAGCCTGGAGACGAGAAGGCTCCGGGGAGACCTAGCAGCCTTCCAGTACCTGAAGGGGGCCTACAAGAAAGCTGGGCAAGGGCATGTAGTAATAGGACAAGGAGTAATGGCTTTAAACTGAAAGAGGGTAGATCTAGATTCAATATAAGGAAGAAATTTTTCACTATGAGGGTGGTGAGGCACTGGAACAGGTTGCCCAGAGAAGTTGTGGATGTCCCCTCCCTGGAAGTGTTCAGGGTCAGGTTGGATAGGGCTTTGAGCGACCTGGTCTAATGGAAGGTGTCCCTGTCCATGGCAGGGGGGTTGGAACTAGATGATCTTTAAGGTCCCTTCCAACCCAAACCATTCTATGATTCTATGAATGTTAGAATTGTCTCCTTCACTTTACTAAGTAACATCGGAATTTTTCCCTGATTTAGTGTTAATACTAAATCCCAAAGTATCACAGATTTTTTTTTGTTGAACTGCAGAAGAACACTTTGAAGTTATATAGAAGCACAGACTCAGCTCCAGAAATCATCAAATCAACTTCCTCCTTATCTGTTGGTTTGACCATTTGTAGGGGCTTCTAAGGTGTTTGCACCCCACTGCACGTTTTAAAATATTCTGACATTATATGTTGAAAAGGTTTTTAAATGTTGCCTTAGAACTACATTAAAATTTCTGGTGCAACTGAGATCAAATAAAACTACATTACTTAGGTGGTACTTTTATTAAAAAAGTGACTTACCCTCCAATACCAAGGGAAAAAGGATCTTAGATCGTATATCAGCATTTGTGATTAAAGTCCTAATTCTAAAGTGTATTCATAAATATAATTGATTTCAGAAACCCTTGGATGAAATCCTTTGTTTAACCCTTTAGTATGGTTCCTACTGATTAATCAAGAATCAATAATTAAATACTTTTGTCCTAGTATAGACACTATGGTTTACAATTACTAGGCAATGTGGGTTTCTTCGTGTCTGGGTTAAAACATAACAATGACTTCTTAAATTAAATTTCAAATGTTTTAAATTCCTTTGATCAGAATCTTATGAAATTTATTCTGTTCTATCTCAATGGAGTACTTCCTTTTCCTACAGTTTTGGGGGTTTTTGTTCCTTTAAAACTTGTCCTATCTCCTTGTCTTCCTGCAAAGAGTTCCTTTGCTTAACATGTGAAAAACAGGAAAGTGGAGCAGCTTCCCCAACTGCTCTACTACTACAATGTTGCTTTTGATAGAGCTCTCCAGTGGAACCCCATATTGGATTTGCTATATTAACTATATTCCGCACGAAGTGCTGCTCCTCACAGAGAAAGGAAGAGATCTTGTTAGAAAAGACCTTGTTATCAACTGAGAGAAGAAGAATGAAACTTGTGAATGGGTTTAAAAAAAGATGCAGATGAGGGCATGTTTAGAAGAAATAATTGAAATTAAGAGAAGAAAAGAATAGAAAGGAGGAAAGTGTAGGAAGAAGAAAAGAAAAATGAGAGAAAGAGAAACAACAACTAGAGAGGAAATAGGAAGGAAAACTTACAGGAGTAAAGAAAAACAAGTAGAAATAATAGTACAGAAGGAAGAAAACCAAATGGGGAAATGAAGGTTAAAATAGATTAAGTGAAAGTGAAAAAATTTCAAGTGGAACAAGGAATCTGAAAAGAAGAGAAAAGACATAAATAAGACAAGTATTTTGAAGAGCAGGAGAAATGAGACTATTTTTTAACAAAAAGTAAATATTGCAAAAATATTGCATGAGAACATGGACTGAGCATAAATATTGAAAAATTAGAGACAAGGTTGATGAAGATCAAAGGTCCCGGGTGACTGGAGGCTTGCCAATGTGACGCCCATCTACAAGAAGGGCCGGAAGGAGGATCCGGGGAACTACAGGCCTGTCAGCCTGACATCGGTGCCGGGGAAGATTATGGAGCGGTTCATCTTGAGGGCGCTCACAAGGCATG
>NW_008794448.1:2748365-2752369 GCF_000699145.1 Aptenodytes forsteri
GGCAGGGGAGGTTTAGATTGGATGTAAGGAAAAATTTCTTTACTGAAAGAGTGATGAAACATTGGAACAGGCTGCCCAGGGAAGTGGTGGAGTCCCCATCCCTGGAGGTATTTAAAAGACGAGTAGATGAGGCACTTAGGGACATGGTTTAGTGGGTGGTGGTGCTGGGTCGATGGTTGGACTCGATGATCTTAGAGGTCTTTTCCAACCTCAATGATTCTATGATTCTAAGATGTACTGAAATGAAGAAGAAGGAAAAGGAAAAGTTATTGGAAACTCAAAGTCATTGTGCAAATGCAAGATTCTCTAAATTTGGTTTTACATATCCAAAAATGCTCAAAATGTGGTTCCTGGCTTGGGGTTTAGCAAACAGAAAATGACTTTGAGGAGGTTCTTAGCTAGTCTTCTCCTGTTACCATATAAACTGGTAACTCAATGTATCAGTAAAATTTTATGAGCCATTACGATGACTTTTTGAAACGCAGACTGAAATGAGAAATCATTGCTGTATATCCCACAGCTCTGAAACTTTGGGGCATCCAGATCAGCCTCCACCTACTGATAACTTCATGTTAACTCATGCTGTGTTTGTTATTTTGTTAATGCCAAGAAAGTCATCTGGACAGAAAAATGCCTCTCTCATTTTTTTAGAGTGTAAAAATCTCCGGTAATTGTTTTTCTTCCTCAATATCGTGAAAGTGACATAAAATACAAACTACTGAATGACTTTCCATTCTTAAACAGACAAATGGAAATAGCTATGGTAACACAATCCTGCCAGGAGTACATAAAAGCTGGCATATGATGTTAAACAGCCATTTGATTAAACCATTATTATGTCTTTTCCTTTGACACTGCTTTTCCTTTTCCTTTTCCTTTGCTACTGAAGTAACAGGTCCATTTTTATCTCAGGAGTACTTTCTTATTTTTATTTGCCTACTTTTCTTCCTTCACCTTCAGTTAGAGACTAACATCAATCAAGTGATGTGTACAGGGCACATGCAGCTGTTGAACTAAACCATGGCTGATGGCTAATGACTTTTGCAACATTTAGCACAATAGCAGCCCAGTCCTGTAACTCCAGCACAATCTTCTGATCTGGCATCTGTGTCATCCGCACTATTTAGGGTATATCTCTGACACATCACTGAGCCCTGAAGGCATTGCACCAGCAGAACTCCTAACACATTTTTTAATTCCATGAATCAGAGGAGTGCACTTTTTGACGATTACTGTACCACCTCTCTGTAAAGAGAGGTTGTAAATATAAAGGGTAACCCAGTATGTATGTATATGAGTCATATGACCATATACATGATAGTTACATGACCAACATGCAAGTATTCTTCTCTTCTGGTCAGAAGCGTGCCTATTACATGATGAGGTATTCCAGTATTTTGCCATACTTGCCATTCATATTGTAGAGCAATACTCAGGGCTGCAATTTTCCAGCGCCTCTATGAGAAGTCATGTCATTGGCCTCAACCCAAAAGCTCTTTTACATAGGAGTAGGGGATAAAAATCACATATGCATGAGTACATACTTTTGTATAGGTATTTTATATTTCTTTGTGTTTTGTTTTTTTTTTTTTTTAAAGGAACTATTTTTAGAAATGTTTTCTAATCTTGAACTCTTAACGAGAAGGTGTTTCAAAGGGATATCTAGGGTTTGGGTAGTGGTGGTATTAGTCTTGCAGTTTGTAGTTAGTGTATGGTCAGGAAGTACTAGTTTGGAGACTGTAGAAAACAGACCAGTATTATGCCAAAATGAAACCTCTAATAATGAATACCAAACTGAAAGTCTAGTGCCAGAGAGTTTAGGACCAGAGTGTATACTGGGCTTATTTAGGAGCTTAAAAACACATTGATTCAGGATGTAGTTCCAAGAAATAGAAACTTGGTCTGTCATAGAAGGGTTAATAACTTTCAGTACTTTCATTTTAGATACAGTAGATTATAACCTTCCACACATGCAGCTACAGCAGAAGCTTTGAAGTCACAGCACAGCATCAGGGTTTCCTAGGATCAAACAGCATATGAATCATGCAGTGGTGGTGGGAGTTCAAGTTATCACAGTGGTGGCTCAAGTAATACTGACAGTAGTGACAGCTGTACTGAGAAGCTGTTCAGAATCACTCCATACCCACCCCGCTCTAAAAAATGATGGCAGGATATTCGAGCCAAGCTACTTCCAACTGCTTGGTTTTTAAGTGTAGTTTGCAGAGCCTCTGGAACAGACAACCTTGTGTCCCCTCACATCTGTCAGTACTAGTTGCAAAGCAGTATTTTTCATGTATCTGGAGTTTAGTGTTGCAGTTTACATTAGGGTAATCTATTAAATGCAAGTCTGATGGCAAATGGAATTTTTCTGACCTACCGAATCATGACTCTTCTTCATGTAAAAACGAATTTGGGGAGAAAATCTCTTAAAAATTATCTACTTCTCACCAAAGCATGTTCCCAGTAAAAAAAAGTGACTCTTATCATTGACTTCAAAGCACCAAACAGTTTCCCTGCTGCTTGCTGGAATATGCAGAACAAGTAAAAGCAGAGTGTAAATGAACTCACTGACAGATGATGTCAGTTCAGTTCAGCCTTTGGTAGATGTGGATATGGATCAGTGGAAGGAACGTCCTACCATTCCCACCTCCCCTCTGGGCAGTATGGAAATTCCAGATCTAATCCATTGCTTTCACAATAACATTTTAATCTATTGGGGGGTTTTTTGCCCTTTCGTCCTCATCATCTTTTACAGTCTGAAGCGTGCAGTATAGAATTACTCTAAAAACACACAGATTTTGTGGTTAACATGTCAGTAGATCAGACAAAGTTGCACTGTAAGTATGACAAATGAGTGTTTTTCGATTGCTTCTCTCTTTAGAGCAGTAAGTGCTATGGAACTAGGTTCTTTAAATAGTGAGGGGAGTCAGAGCTTGGTACTATGGACAGTATATCAAATTCAGATACCTAATAAAAGAAATCAATCACAATCCCATTTCCTGAGGTGAATCAAAATCATTTCCAATTACACCAGCAGAATTTACAGCTGTTTTGACAGGACCTAGTTTATATGCAGTAATAGCAAAGCTTATTTTGGAAAGACAGGAAGATGCTGATAAACTGGTCTTATCATTCCAATTGGCAATCAGTTCTAGCATTCTCTGCCACTATGCACTTCACATGACAAGATTAAGAGTACTGGACAATATACACCAGTGATCTGCTCACTACTGAAGACAGTGCTGCAGGTATAGCTTTGTGTTTCATTTTGGCACAAGCCAGCTTTGTGTTTCTCTTTTGCGATTACTTTCTTCCTCTTTTTTTGTTTTTACAAAATCTGTTAGCCCTTTTTTCAAGTCCTTTGGTGCTATGATAGCTTTAGTGAGCTATCAAAAGCTACTTCTATCTGCTATAGCAGATGCCTAGAGCTATAGTGTGAAATCAAAGAAAATAAACTCTGTTGACATGATTGGTAGCATGTACTCTGTACATCATAGTAGGTTTCAAAAGTTGTCTTTGTAAAGCTCAAAAAGAATTTTTTTTTATTCTGTAGTTATCTAAAAATCTCCATATTAAAAAAAGACCCAAAACTTAGTAGCTGAAATTAGGGGCAAATGAGTATGACATTCAAAGCAGATTCTCAGATGGTGTAACATGTCATAACTTCCTAGTGTAATCATGGCAGTTTATATTAGCTGAGAATCTGTTCCCTAATGATTATAACAAAGTGCCTAATATTAAGACCAAAATAATGTGTTTGCTTCTGCTACTGAAAGAAGTAGTCATACTTCCTTACTTGTATATGAGCTTGATGCTGTCAAACAGCTGTAAATTTTATTTCAACTGAAAATTAGTTTGATCCATATTTAAAAAAAAAAAAGATCATAGAATCATAGAATCATAGAATCATTGAGGTTGGAAAAGACCTCTAAGATCATCGAGTCCAACCATCGACCCAGCACCACCACCCACTAAACCATGTCCCTAAGTGCCTCATCTACTCG
>NW_008794448.1:2755317-2757169 GCF_000699145.1 Aptenodytes forsteri
CCCCCACGAGAACAAGGGCTAGCGATTGAGAGACTTCTGCCAGCCGCTTGTAGAACGCTTCATCCGCCCCTTCATCCTGGTTGGGTGGTCTATAACAGACTCCCAGCAGGATATCTGCCTCGTTGGCCTTCCCCCTCATCCTTACCCATAAACACTCAACCGTATCATCATCACAATCGTTGAGCTCTATACAATCAAAACACTCCCTAACATACAGGGCCAATGTATGATGTAAGATCATGACTGATTTCTTCATTTTAGGTAACTGAATTTGATGTACTGTCTATTTTACCATGCACTGAATCCCCCTATTATTTAAAGATCTTAGATTCACTGTGCTTACTGACTGCTCTAAAGAGAGAAATGAATGCAAAGAACACATTCATCACAGTTATGAGATAACCTAGTGTGATCAGTGACATGTTAACTACAAAATTTTTGATTGCTTGGAGGAGCAAATCAAAAGTTATTATTTTTTTTTATCTCATTTGGTCCAGAAATAAGAAACTCTGCAGGAAGAGAAATTTGAGAAGGCAGTTTTGCAGTCATCTGACCTGCTATGAGAAGAGCATGTGAATTGCTAAAAGAAGAACTCAGATAAAACAGATCATGAATTTCTGAATAAAATCTACTTGGAAGACAGTACCTTTTGTAAAATCGTAAAATTCAGTCTCATTCGGTCTAGAAATAGGAAACTGCAAGGAAAGAAATTCCTTGAGAAGGCAGTTTCAGAGTCATCTGTACTTCTATGAGACTAACTCAGATAAAATCTTTGTAATAAAAAGTATCTTTTGTAAAATTAGAAAATGCATTGAAAGGTCTCATGTTTCATCAAATTTGTTTCCATTTTAAAAGGAAATAAAATATAATTTCTGATTGTTTATCCTAAATAGGTTTTCACTGCAAATGGTGCCAAAACATTTAGTTTCTTTCCTGGGTTGCCCTGGAGTCTTATTGCTCCTTATTGTACTTCTTATTGCCTGGATTTTGGCATATCCAGATCAAGACACAGGTCACTTCTAAACCTGTAAATCTGCTGAGTTGTTTATGACTTCATGAGAAGCTTCACCTAGAGCTAGGGGAAGAATCTAGGACTCCTGCATCACAAAAGGGCATTTCTACCAAAAAAAATGTATCCTTCCTTTTTGGTGAAGTTGTAGTATAGACAGCTCAAAGCTTCTAAGTACTGGAAACAAAATTGAATTTTGTCACCCCAAGGATAATGACAAAATTAATTCAGTCTTGTGGAAGAGCCAGAAGTATTCTTTCAGGTACCATTTCCCTTTCTGGCTCGAAATACTGAAACTGAACATGTTCCTAATACTGATAATGGATAGTTGCAGCCCGGTTTCCTGCATACACTTACTTGTCCTCTGTCTCTGACTCCCATCAATGCTGTGTACACGACTTTCAGAAAAAAACAGTGTTACTGGAGAAAAGGATGGTGAGGGAAAACAATCCCTTTCCTTTCTTTCCTCTCCTTTCCTTTCCTTTCCTTTCCTTTCCTTTCCTTTCCTTTCCTTTCCTTTCCTTTCCTTTCCTTTCCTTTCCTTTCCTTTCCTTTCCTTTCCTTTCCTTTCCTTTCCTTTCCTTTCCTTTCCTTTCCTTTCCTTTCCTTTCCTTTCCTTTCCTTTCCTTTCCTTTCCTTTCCCCTCCTTTCCCCTCCTTTCCCCCCCTTTCCCCTCCTTTCCCCTCCTTTCCCCCCCTTTCCCCTCCTTTCCCCTCCTTTCCCCTCCTTCCCCTCCTTTCCCCTCCTTTCCCCTCCTTCCCCTCCTTTCCCCTCCTTTCCCCTCCTTCCCCTCCTTTCCCCTCCTTTCCCCTCCTTCCCCTCCTTTCCCCTCCTTTCCCCCCC
>NW_008794448.1:2757209-2775742 GCF_000699145.1 Aptenodytes forsteri
CCTTCCCTTCCACTTCCCTTCCCTTCCCCTCCCTTCCCACACACAGTGAGATACACACAGTCACCTACTGCTACAACCATCTTTTACAGGGGGGACTGCAGCCACCCTTCATCCCTACAGCCATCTGGGCTAAAATGCTGGCACTGGGTTCCATGGAGCAGAACCACAAACATAGGCTGTGGAGCACTAGTCACGCATTACTGAAGGCAGGTATTTCACTTTTATTTAGTGGACAGCCTCCTGCTTATCTAGATTAACCTACCCTGAGTTATAGCACTTGACTATAGCAAGTACAGACACAAAAACTTTCAAATCCCTTCATTTTTCATGAGCTGAACTTTATGAATACTTTTATAAAGCTGTGAAATCACTCATTGAGCTCCCCACTAAACATTTGTGTAAAAAATTGCACACAAATGCAGTTTTTCCCTAGAAGTTCACACACACAAGAAAAATAATTTCTTCTTATCATCAATTAAAAAATAGTGAATATCCACTCAGAAGCAGGGACACGGTATGATAGCTGGTGTGCCAGTTGTGTTGGTGGGACTCTAATTATTCTCTGCAGGAAGGAAAAATGGGTAGAGATTAAAAGTTATTTTATTCTGTTAATGTTTTTTGTGCTGTAAATTTCTACTACATCTTTTGCCAGAAATTGACTTTGTTTATCATCAATTAAAAAATAGTGAATATCCACTCAGAAGCAGGGACACGGTATGATAGCTGGTGTGCCAGTTGTGTTGGTGGGACTCTAATTATTCTCTGCAGGAAGGAAAAATGGGTAGAGATTAAAAGTTATTTTATTCTGTTAATGTTTTTTGTGCTGTAAATTTCTACTACATCTTTTGCCAGAAATTGACTTTGTCTTAGGAAAATATGCCTCTTTTGATCATGGATTCAAGTAACAATGTACTGTACTTGACTAAGTTAATGTTCAGAAAAAATAGGAATCACTTTTAAATTCTGACTTCAATAGCTTTTCCATGCAGCACAAGAAGAAACGTAGGTGTCAGTATCGGTGCTGAGGCAAAGCTACTACATTAATATAAGATGTACAAGTGATACAGCTCTTATTCACTAAACACTTAAAAGACATTTCAAACCTAGTTTTGAATACTACTGTTTGTTTTTTTTTTTTCCAGAAATTATAGGAAGTCTTAACAAATGTCTAAAGGAAGAGCTTACTTGGAACTTTTCCAATGCATTTGTGCATTGTATTTTATGTTCAACATATTTTAAGAAACAAAACTGGCTTTTCAAAAGTGCAAAAGGTTAGGTACATAGATAATTTAGAATGTACTTACACACAGAGTGCTAGTATTCAATAGAAGCTTATATTAGGATTGTCAAACACCTCAAAAAACTTCAGAATATGAACACAAAATAAAGCTTCAACGCTTTTTAATTTTTCCCTTTTTCCTCTAGGAAGCTCTAGTGTTGTTATAAAGCTTTCCTATTTTTTCTTTTGTTGATAGTAAGATAGTAACCAAGACAGTGGGTTACAAACTCTGAAAAAAAAATGCATTTCTTTATTATTTAAAATACAATAATAGCACTAATTCTTGGAAGACAAAAACATAATTTTCTTCTACCACTAGCATAAATATTTAATAAGCTGTAACTTTTCTTCTTCCTTTGTTATCTGGTTTTCCTGATGGAAGAGAGGAACTATCAACATTGACAAAAAAATAACACACAAAGATGGGTTCGTAGTAAGTCTGGGTATGGGAATAACCCAAACAAGTCCAATTTTAATAGCTACCCAAAGGAAGAATCATCACTTTTTCTCAGATTTTTTCTTTGCTTTATCACAGACATGGTTTTTACAGAGCTTCTAGTTTCAGTTCTGAGGTGCTGGTAATAATGTCCACTGCACTAAATAGTTAATTCTTAGTTTGATGAATCTTCTCATTTAGGAATGACTATTCTGTTCTGTCATTCCTTGCCTCCTTAGTTTACTGCTTCTCTATATTCGTTACCTTGGCTAATGTTGTTCAAATGTTGCTTACCTTCTGAACTGAGTTTCAGGATACAGTAACATTTGCATGGATGAAAACTCAGACAGGATATCATTTCAGCATGATGCACTACACTGCAGTGCAAATTGAAGTTGATCAGGTCATAACACCTGCATAACACCTTCCACACCTCAGGAGAAAGTATCTAGAATTTGCCTTTTCCTTACCATTTCCAAATGCCTATCAACCGATCAAAGATGTGTCTGATACATTTGTACCACTTATTTTCCACTGTGAGGGAGAGAAGCAATTTTCTGAGAGTTTGGTTACAGTAAGGTAATAAAAAGTCTGTGGCTTCAAAAGTGATATTATAAACAGAGGTTTTGCTCTGGAGTTTTGACACAAATCTGTTTCTTGTTAAGTTCTGGTGATTTTGCATGCCAACAGCATTCAGTGATATACTGTACCATTTGGGGGAAATCCTCAGTATGCTAAATCTGATTGTTAAAAGGCCTAATTGCTTTAAAATAGCCCACCCTACCTATGATTTGCTCTGGACTGAACGTACTTGACCTACCTGTCTTCTCTTTGAGTCCAGATTCTTTGAGGCAAGTTGTTTTCTCTTCATGGGAACTTAGATTTATAATGTCTATAAATTTATTCTAGTTTAAATACTTCTGAAGTACCTACACAAAATTAAGATAATGTTTTTATATCATTTAAGACTTTTTATTTCCTATTTTAAAACTTTTTAGAGTTTGGGGGGAAAAAAAATCCAGGCCTGGACTTTTAGGTTCAGCATGCCTTTCATTCCAAAACTCAGACCATCAGTAAGAAAAATACCAGCTGATGGTTGGGCAGAAAAATGACAACCTTTGACTACAAGATCAAATAAAGCTTCAAAAAGAATGATGCTGTCACATAACAGAGTTTTGTCATGTTTCTTTACACCTCCACAAACTACTGTTTGATAAAGACACGGTGAAGCCATGACATCTCACTTTCTTCAAATATGGTTGGGAATAATGTGACATTTTAGCTAACTAATCACTCTTGCAAAAGATCATCTTCAGGATGGTAACAAACATAGTAATATACTCTACTGTCAGTCACGCTTCTAACATCTTGCGACTTCTTTATGGCATATGACAGGAAACTGAGCATTATTTATGTGACTGTTGAGCCGCTTAAATCAAAATCGGCATAGAAAAGATACAGGGACAAACTGAACAATTCCAAACTGTCTTTTTTCGTAGTTCAGCTCAACAAGATTCAGCTTCAAGACTTCATTCCTTCCCAAGACTCCCCTAGGAACAGTGTAGCAGGAGATGCTTTCCTACACTCAAGTGCTGGATGTAGGCTTTGTACTTTTATTTATTCAATATGAACTAAATCACTCTTGGCCAAAATGAATTGAACTCATGAGGGAGAAAATAGGTTTGCTATTCAAGTTGGTCATATTCTTTTCAGATCAATATAACTTCACTGGTATTCTCCACTTTGTCAGAACTGCAAGGCTTTGTGAAGTTATGTCTGTTTCAAAAGAACATCCCTAAGGTTTGTCATGGACTCAGTAACTAAAACACAGACCTAAAAAAAAAAAAATTATGTGTTCCAGCTGAAATTACGTATTTTAACATGGTTTGGTTTTGAAAACATATTTTAAAGATTGGTATTCTTTCCAGCATGGAGTAAAAGCATGTTTGGGAGCCTCACTGTTTTATTTCAGAGCATAATTTGAATCCCTTTTGTCAGCTTCATTGTCACCTCTATTAGGCTTGCGAAGCTCCCAGGTAGTCTGAGATGTGCAAAGTTCCTCGGGGTCTCCTATCCTGGATCTGTGGGCAATGAAAAATTGGCAGTGGAGTTTCACAGGACATTGTGAAAGAAATCACCCAGAAGCTAAGGACACAAAGTAAAGATGGAACCTTGAATATATCCTTCGACTGTGGATCTTTCAATCTCAAGTGCATTTGCTTAATAGTTCTCCTGCTGCTGTTTCAAGTTTGAAGAAAAGCAGTGATGCACTTAGCAATTGTGAAACTGTAAAATCAGTGAAGTGTGAAGTTTTTTCATTCTCTTTTGTGATCAGTTTCATAAGCCTATACTTTGTTGTGTTGAGCCACACCAACCTCTAGGTTTTATTCATTTTGGGATTATTTTGTCAAAAATATTTCACAACTAGAAAAAGGCACAAAGGGTGGGGAGTTGGACAATATATTGAAAATTGGGCCTCAAAATTCCCAAGGCTCTTTCAAAAATATTAGGCCTAGGAGATAACAAAAGAGAGAAAGAGGGATATCACCTGCCAAAGCTAAAGGACAAGATAGAGAGTTACAACTAACCTCTCAGCTGCGCCTCTGATCACATGAGCAAAATGCAGGAAGCCCAGGGTCTCGATAAGGTGGAAGTCACATTTACTTTGTAATAAGCAGCGTTCAACACCCTCTTCTCCACTCTTTTTTTTTTTTTTTTTGGAAGCCAGTGTAGGAGTTATACTGCTTAAATTTTGTACCGTGTGCCTTGTCATTGCCTGAAAATTTATGTAGCTGTTGCTATGGCTGCAGCTTCATCCACTACATATTCTCAGTCCTCTACAGCTAAAATGCTTCATGGAGCACAAATTTCCACTGCAGCGGTGCAAGAAAAATAGCATAAAACATTCTGCTTTTTGATCCAACTTATATTTCCATGTGTAGAATGTCATATGTATTTTGAAAACCTAGGTACTGTCAGTCACCAAAAAGCAGTTTCTTTTTCTGCTAATGCTACAGAAATTAGTCTCCTTTCTCTTCAGTACATTGCAGAGGGCAATATGCTCACATACGTTTATAGAGCCTAACTTGCTTTAACAACCTCAGTATTGTTTTGTTTCCTTTTCTTTTGGTTTATAGAGCCTTCTGTTTTTCCCAGTTTAAACACAATTGTTCTAAACATTTTTTTCAGTACTGTTAAGAAGTAAGTGCCAGGATTTAGCATGTATAACATTGTCTGAGGCATTTGTTCAGCTGTCTGTTGAATCCCCTGAAACTAATGCTCAGTCTCTATTAATGTCTCAGTCCCTGGAAACCAGAGCCTATTCTCTCCTATAATTAATCTTGCAGGTACTGCCTTGACATTATTGGTTCACCAGCAGAGCAGAACTGCCTCAGCCATCAATAATAATTCAACACATTAGGATAAGGCCTACATACACAGCCCACAGATGTAGCTGAATTGTGTGCAGGCTCCAGCACTCCTTGCTGACTGGGGAAAGAAGGAAAAAAAAGAAACCCTCTGCAATCGAAACTGGTTTGTTTGCTGGATAATTTTGCAATACAAGGGTCGTGGTGTTACTCATGCTTTTGCTTTATGTTTTTTCTCCAAATGTAGGCACTGTTTGGCACAATGCTTGTGATTGTCTGTTTACTGAATCTTAATACTAAAGCTGTTACAAATTGTCTTTCACAGATGGTGGGAGCTTCTCCGATCAGGAGAGGCAGGGAATTTATTACTCAATATTTCTGTATTACTGATTGGGACGTGAGAAGCATAAGCAATCTGTCCTACTGCAGGGTTTGAGCTCTCCCTCCTCCTTCCCCCACCCCAAAAATTATGGCTAGCTGGAGAAGGGGTTTTTTTCTCATTTTGTGTAGATAGCAGCTGTGCAATTTCAAGCAGAATGTTTGCTTTGATCCTCCTTTCTTTAATTGAAATCCACAATTATGAGATTTGTTTCTTTTATGTTTGCTAGTTTATTGGTTTAATCTACAAAATGTGCTGTCTTGCACAGTTAAAGGCAACAGCACAGTTGGGATTTAAATGGCAAACTTGGAGGGGGGTTGCAGTCTCTCAGGTATTGGGGGGGATAAAACTTCTTTCATCTGATTTCAGTTCATTATATGAACAGGGTAGCAACAAGAACACAAACAATATGCCAACTAATTGTAAAGAATATCCCTAGGTAGCCACTTTATGTAAACTAACCACATGAAAGGAAATTTTAATATGGAGGCAAAAAATCCTGCTCTGATAGGTTATTGGGGGATTTCCTCTATTTAGAAGCCTTTGTAGTAACAGTTTTCATTATACAATGTTTTGCTGGCCTCTCCAATACCAACTCCTACTTACATGAGTTTAGAAAAACATTTTAGAACAGCCAGGATATTTACAGTTTGAAGGAGGCATTGCCAAACTGGCAGATGCAGAAGATGGGATTATATGGCAGAGCAATCACCTATGAACCAGAGGAACTGAGTGAGCAGCTGGACTCAGATTTACAAAAGTTTTTACCTTGTTAGGTCTAATTGGAGTGAAAAAATGAAAAAAACTGCAAGACTTATTCCACCTATGTTTTTTTTTTTTTAAGGTTACAAATGGCAGCAAATCTCTTGTAAAAAATCCTCAGGAAGAAAAAAAAAAAATCCTTTCCCTTAGTGTCTTTGCCAAGAACTATTTTCTGACAAGATTTTGGCCAGAAAAAGAACTAGTAAATAAATCTTGAAAAATACTTTGTGTCATAAAGTGTGTGCATTTGTGATAACTTCCTTTTCTTGTGAGGTAGATGCCTCAGAATAAAATGGTTCTAGCTCTGGAATTACTATATACCATGGATTGCATATCAGATTATCCATATTCTACAATGTTTTTAAAAAAAAAAAAAAAAAAAAAATGTTTCTCCAAAAAAAAAAAAAAAAAAAAAAAAGACTTCTGGGAAATTCAGTTCAAATGTGTCTATTTTGCTAACCACTTTTTCAGAATTCTGCTAGAGATATTCTTAAATTAGTATAGATTGCTAAAAACTGTTGAGATTTTGTTCTCAAACGCATGAAGAAAACAAAATTTGGTTGGACGGGGCTCTGAGCAACCTGATCTAGTTGAAGATGTCCCTGCCCACGGCAGGGGGGTTGGACTAGATGACCTTCAGAGGTCACTTCCAACCCAAACTATTCTATGATTCTATGAAAATAAAGCCGTTAATAAAACCGTATTGCAGGTCATGGATCCATTCTGGAGCTTTCCTGGTTTACACCAGCTAATAAACTTTCCTCAATTTAAAAGAACCTTTTTGCTTATCTGTAGATATTTTTTCCTGCTAACCTCAAATGGGAAATCTTACATAATTAATGTTGAGCAGAGCTACATCAAACTTGGACCTGACTGACATCCTGTCCTAAGGCTTAATATGGACCTCATTGAATTCAATAAAAAAAGACTCATAGCAGCTTTAGATTAATTTATTTTAAGATGTAAAGACCCAAATCTGTGAAGTCAGGAGGCTAAATCATATGAACATAGCCACTCCATTGTCTTGCAGCTCTGATAATGAGTAGGATTGCCAAGATAGGTTCTCCTTCAGTTATAAAAAGCCGCAGTGCTTTGCAAGAATCACTAATAATAATGAAGAGTAGCCTTCTCTTGCTAAAATAAATAAATAATCCTATGTAGGTATTTTTACAGTGATGATGAAGGTGCAGGATTTTCTCTGGCAGAAGGGTGGGTGGAGAGTGAGTGAAATATTTTGTTTGTTCATGTAGCCCTGTAGCCCCACACTACAGTATTGTCACTGCTAACAGCACTGAGTTTGCAAGGCCTCAGCTCTAAGGGTTGTTAGGCTTACTATTTCTGAACTTGTATCGACCTGCCTGTTGCTTTATATGGGTTTGGTTTATCTCTAACAACAATTTTTCCTCTGTTTTGCTTTTCCTTATCTTTTCATGGTACAACCACAGTTTTATACAGATAGTGGCAACAAGTAACTCAGGAAATAAAGGGCTAGTTAGTTTAATGGCTATGGAGCTGTTGTTGTAGTTCTGTGCGCAGAAGGTAATATGTAAAATTTGTGACACTGAGAAGAATAAGATGATAGGCCTCCTATGGACTAAAGAAGGATCAGGAATGACATGATGTCTGCTCTTCCAGGTCTGACCACAAATTCTTGTCACAGGGCTCTGCCTCTGATGCCTTGCAGAGCTCTGTGTTACAGACATTTTCTGACATACTGGCTACGTGTCATTGACTGACACAAAAAGTATTGGGAAAAAATACCATTTTCTATACCAGTGCTATATTTCACCATGTTTGTCATATTCTTATCATCACTAGAACCCTTTTTCTTTAGAAGTATAGTCATGTCAACTTGAGACCTTTCTCTAGAAAATCATAACTAGCTACTGTAAATTCATGAATATTATGAGTATATGAAATAGAATATATGTATTTTACTATAAAATAGAGTGTCATTTCAATGGTTGTAATGAAAAGCAAAAAACTTCTGAATATTAAACTTAAACTATCAGAGTAACTCAACCTGACAGCTTTGAGGGTATCAAATCAGAAGTCCAACCTCAGTGGCAGTAAAGAAGCTAACATTAAATCACTTAATTGCTTGATATGAACCACACATCTCTGCATATGAATATGTAGAGCTGAGAAACAGCAATTTAGATTTGCTGGATTAAAGACTGTGTCTAGCTACTAAAAAATGAATGTCAATTAAACAGCCAGGTAGAAATCCAAAGATCATTAGGATTTAGTGTTAGACATAATATATATGTATTCAATTTTAGCATTTATTCATACAATCATAGAATCATAGAATCATTTAGGTTGGAAAAGACCTTTAAGATCATCAAGTCCAACCGTAAACCTAACACTCCCAAGTCCACCACTAAACCATGTCCCTAAGCACCACATCTACACGTCTTTTAAATACCTCCAGGGATGGGGACTCAACCGCTTCCCTGGGCAGCCTGTTCCAGTGCTTGACAACCCTTTCCGTGAAGAATTTTTTCCTAATATCCAATCTAAACCTTCCCTGACACAACTTGAGGCCATTTCCTCTTGCCCTATCGCTTGTTACTTGGGGAAAGAGACCGATACCCACCTCGCTAGTGGCTTCGAAAAGAAACAAGGGGCTGTAATAAGGGTGCTGAATGGCTTAGAAATGAGTGGGGAGTTAGCTTCTTAACTTCAGGTGAGTTCATCTTCATTTGGAGATTGGTTGGTATCACCAAATGATATATCATTTCATAATACTATCAGCCTAACCCTTGCAGAGTGGTATTAAGTGTCACCACTACAAATTTCAACAGTTGCCAATCTCATTAGACTAGATTAAAGGTACAGAGAACTCATTTCTCTAAAATTCATGATGGAAAAAACTAAATAGGAACACTTACTCCAGCACTTTACTTGCTCTATTAGTTTAGATGATAGAGTACATATTCTACTAACATAATTTGCTACCTAAATAATAATGCTAAAATTATAGAATTGAAGAAAATGGAAAAAAAAATACTCCAGGAAAAAATATAACTGGATTATTCTACAACGTTTTATGTGTGACAATGAAGAAATTTGACACTTAGGACAATGCAAAAGATACCTGGATCTAGAAGACATGTCAGTACATCCTAGCAGATTTATGTGCTTCCTTTTTTTTGGTAAGAAAACCACAGATAGTCAGTTTCCCAGTGAGGATATTATCATAAATACTTTAAGCAGACTTAGAGGACTATTGCAGGGGGAAATAATTTATAAATATCTTAACCAAATTAAAAGAAGAATTTCTGTCTCCATTTCCCTGTCTTCCCTTTCTTTATAGCTTTTTTTGTCGATTCTCCACAATACAATGAGATACAGTGAAGAAATGTCTGTGGAATGAGAATGCACATTTTATATTCTGCAAAGAAAATAGTCAAATGAGTCGATCTAGGATGAATCCAGAATGTACAGTCTCAGAAGGTTTTATTCCACCTATAAGTATCCCTTCAAGTAAGCAGTCTCAGCCTTACTTGCCTGCCAAAATTGCAGTTTGGATATGTCAACAGTGCAAAAAGCAGTGTAACTGAAATCTCTGCAGGTTTCAGAACTAACTTTATCTATCCATCTCAGTTTCTATAGCTGTACATATAGACAGGCCTCATATATTGAGTATCAAAAAAATCTGACACTTTAAAAAAATCATTTCTACAGACAGCCAGCAGTAGCTAAGATCTTAGGCAGGCTTGTAAGGCTTCTTCTGAAGCTTATGAGGCTATAGTTTCATTGAACTAACTTAAGCTTTACTAAATAATATCTTGGCTACTTAGAATGAATCTGCCCACAATGATACTATATCTCTGCATTACAGTGTAATAACTCATGTGCAAGTTCATGGTCAAGAAGGTATTGCACATTAAGCTATGACGGAAAGAATATCAAGTGGAAATAAAGAATATTTAAGAAGGCAAATCATTTGGTAGTACAGCTATCTGGAGAAACAGAAACCAAACCAAGCTTGCAAGCGTAAGTAAACTATGAGAAATTATCAGCTATGATTCTATTATTGAAGAGGACAGGAAGCAAAAAGGAAACTAGGAACTGACTACCTTTGAATATAAAAAAGTAGGCAAACTTTAGCTTTTGCAGTTTGCCTTCTCCTCTACAGAAAAAGAGGCAATGGACTTGATTAAGAATCATAAATACAGCTTTTAAAGTTATCATTCAAGTGAGTAAAAAAAAAATAAAAATCTTTGGCAGTTTGGAGGGAAAATTGTAAACAGAAGCTAAGTATTTCAGTGAGTTTTTCCACTTTTATAGCAATGAAAAGTGTCACAAATTTTATTTTACCCTCAGTTTTAGGTTCAAGATTTAAGTTTTCTTTTCTACCTATTTCCTTTTTTGCGCATGAACTCTTTCTTTCTTTTTTTTTTTTTTTTTTTATTTATTTTATTTACTAACAAAAGGGGACATGGAGGTAGGGAAAAAATGAAAGAAAAGAAAATACAAGAGAGCAAATAAAATTATGAAACACAAAGAAAGGTTTCAGAACTTATTTTTATGTTAGTGCAGAAATTTTGCAAGCTCACTTTTGAGCACAGAAGAAGGAATATGCCATTTTCAAACTTTGTTCTTGCCCCTTTTTGATTATGATCTTGGCATACAGTAGCAAGAGTAAAGACAGGATACATTTCAGCAGTATTTTCTTTTTTTTTCTGAGCTGTATGTCTGTCTGTCAGCTGTATCAGATGCATGTAGCTCAGTGTAAAAGCATAATCTGTCATTTGGTGTGTTCTAATGGTTGGTCATTTGATTGGGAAGAGGGTGAAGCACCTATATTCTATATTATAAATTTTGTTACAGAATTCTGTCTGACAAAAGATTTACATTTTTGTGAACTGGCTCTCTCTCTCAGCCTTAATGGTTTGATGCAGATTATAAACTCCTCAGGATTTTCTCTGAAACTCTTCCATGTATTGCGCTGTACTATTGTTTGTTGTTGGTATTCTGGGGGAGTGAAGCTGCAACTGTGTCATTCCACTGTACAGATTCTGATGAGAGTGCTTGCTGCAGTCCTTTCTGACATGAGTTACGGTAGTTCAGGTTCTTTAGTACACTAAACTGCAGTAAAACATACTTTCTGAGTATGTTTACTTTTATTAGACTCCTACACTTATGCCATTCTGAAAATAGTGCTCAAAGAGTTGTAATCTGAATCAGAGAGAAAAAGAATAGCTGATACTAAGAAGTGCTCACTATATTGTCACCCTCTAGAGTAGCTTTTCCTGAAATGATGCAATGCAGTTTTATGATATGAGAAAAGTAATGTATGCAGGTACTGAAGGTATATGTATCAAGTTCTAGCTCAACTGTAAATTAAATTCACTCTAATGGGTAAGGAAAGGAAATACTTCCATTGCAAAATGTAACAACATCTGTGCATTTTTTCTTTATGTCATTAAAGAAAGGACGTCAGGCTTAATTCGCAGGCAAAATTTGACCCAGATTAAAATAGGTATTATGTTAGGTATGCCAGGGGACAAATGAGTAAAGCACAATATTTTAACCCCACAAAGTATCCTGTGTTGAAATTTGTGAAAACCACTTCACATGAGGGCAAATTTTAAAGTCAATATGAGTGAAATATAAAGTTAACAATGCTTATGTGAACAGCAATTATCCTTCAAAGACAGATAGATAACTCTCCTAGCATTACTGTGGATATTTCAGAAATTGGGGAGGGAAACATAAAAAGCAGTATGCAAGACAGGGACAAACAGATTTGGGAAAACATCATTAGGAACATACAAATTCATCTATTTTTACACTGAAAGAAATTATCACATTCTGTTTTTACCTTGAAATTTACTGTTACTTTGTCAGACCTAGAGAAAAAGAAATTTATCTAAAAGTTTGGCTGCTTTTTCTAACTATATTACCTGCTCTATTAAAAATATGACCTCTCTTTACAGATGTCACATCTCTTCTAACCACATTTGTACACTGGGGTGACTACTTCATTACAAACTTGCTTACAGTGTTTAAATAGTGAACAATAAATATAAGTCATTGTGTTAACCAGCCTATGTAACAGAAAAAAGTGCAACTCCAAAGATAACCTCTTAGCATCAAAGAGGCAGTATATCCAATAGTGATGTGTAATGGGGCAAGAAAGAAATACTATACTGGTGTCATGTAGAGTTTGTTTATGAACAGCTGCATGGTGCATTCAGACATTCAGATAGGCAGGAATCAGAAAGGTCAGCAAGGTTCCTGTACGGAACTCCTTTCCAATCATACTCCTCTCAATATTCGGGAATTGTGAAGAAAGGTGGCAGAGATATTTCATGGAAGAGTGGAACAGCAGTAAAAAAACCTGTTGGTCCACGCAGTAAAAAAATGCTTTTAAAAACAAAGACAAATATTGAGAATAAGAATGCCTCACTTATGATAATTAAGTTCATTTGTGCAAACATAATTTATAATTCTGACTTCACTGATATTAATATATTTATTGGTTATTCATTGGTATTGGGAGCATCCTAATCTCTCTCAAATGTAGCACCACAGGGCTATTTGAATATTCCTTAGATTTTGGTGACTTTCAGCTAATCTTTCTTCCTTTGATCCCATGGGTAGGGTTGAGAAATGCAAAATATGCCCTTGTATTTGAAGACTGACATATTCAGATGTAAGAAAGCGAAACCAAGATGGCAAAGCAGAAGTGGCCAAACTATTGCTTGAAACATTCAAATTGCTGTTCCTCCCCAGAATTTTTATGAATACGTAGTACAATTCTTAAAGACCAGAAAGGGGAACAATTTGGCTTTGAAGTAGATAAAAGTTGCTTTTTGCCACTGAAGAAAAGTAGGTTTTTAGATGGAGAGGAAAGGAATATCTCTTGTAGAAACTAGCAGTTTGACATAAATTTTTGAACACAAAATGTTCATTTGCTGCGTATTTAAACAAAAATAAAAGTTACAAAGAGTAGTACATGCATAGGTTAGTTTCAGGAAAAAGCAAAGGGCATGAAAGAGCACAAGTTTGAGTGACACCTGAATTTACTTAGCATTTTCAGGATCTCTGGCATGAGTAAAAGAGGGGAGAAGCATTATCAAACCAACAAAGACACTTCTTTTTGACATAAAATTCCATCTTCATTGTACCGTCCATTTCTGTTACTAAGGAATTTTTGTTTTCATACTGCCGTTAAAGCAAAACAGAACAGGTCCTATTCTTTGATCATGTAAATAAAAAAATGTGACCAGAGTATTTAACTTTGTAATCTCCTTACTGGTGGATAATGAAGAGCAACTTCCATCAACAAGAACACTAAAAGCAGAAAAGACAAAAGAATCTTTTAACTGAGAAAATATTTTCCTTTTTGTTCTGCTTAGAATATGTTCTGCTCTGTTCTACTATCCCTCAGTGTCTTGACAACTATCTCATTTGTTTTTCATTTAAATAAAATCTCATTTATTCCTATTCAAATTAAATCTCATTAAATTTAATTTAAACAGTGACTGAGATGGATTGACAGGACAAGAACTTGCATAGCAGCTGACTGTTGAGTGTACTATTGCCCCTCTATCATGTTTGCTAATATTTATCCACAGCCCACACACACACAAAAAAAAGAAATGTCACAGAGAACAATGTTTCTGATTTAAAAAAATCAAATGATGAAGCCATGAGGACGTTACCTATCAGAATGTTACTACATAAATGTTCATGGAATCACAATAACCTGTAAGTCATACAGCACAGACAGAATGAGTTATTTTACCTGTACTTCAGATTAAAAAAATTCAGTCATTCATTTATATACCTATGTGTGTGTGTGTATATATAGCGCCATATATATCTATCTGTCTTTGTGTTACTATACCTCCATATCCAATGAAATTATCTCTAGGAGGTTGACAGGTGAAAAAACATTATGACTAAGAAGCTTGTACAAATGTCTGACAATCTATATATTCCTGGAGTTTGATTCCCTAGCTGTAAAATAGGCATAACAATGCGTGGAAATTTGTGAGGAAAAATATATTTTGCAGACTACTTATTTACTATGTGTATGATGAGAGCTAAATGTATTTATACATCTTTTTAACATTAGTATCCTTCTGAGTCCTTCAACTATCATTTAAAATTAAAACATTTTGTACCTGAATACAACTCAGTCCATTAGTCATGATAGACATAAGGTTTGCAGAACATGACACAGGTGACTTAAAAGTCCTCATAAAGGTCAGGAACAGACAATCCTGTAAAATAATAAAAAAAAAATTTCTCATTTAATATTAATTAATAAAACATGTTAATTTTAAGTATCATAAATGCCTACTGAACTACACTTTTGAACATCATAATTTTTGTTTATTTTTAAAGAAAATATTTACTCTACATATTGTGTGTCCCCACGAGTAACTTTTCTAGGTTACTGACAAAATAAAATTGTGGAGATTAGTCAAGTATGAATGCTAAAATTATTCAGGAAATATCTCTGGCATTTTGCTTCCTTTTAACATTCCTCTTTCCTATTTTTTTAAATACAAAATTAGATGTGGTTTCACTCTGGTAGTGGTATTAATGCATTTGGCATCAGTTGCATTAACACAGCCACTTCTAGAATTCTGTGTGCAGTTCAGAGCTCTCTGTCTCAAAGGAAATGACAGAATAAAAAAAAAAAATAGAGAGAGAAGATGGATAAGGATAATCAAGGTTTCTATGTAAGGGATATGGAAACAGGTATTTTCAGTATAGAAAAAAAAGATGAGTAAGGAAAGAATATGGTAGAGTTTTATAGAGCAATAAGTGGCATAGAGACACTGAATGTGGATTTACTGTTTGTTATGTCCTCCCAGTACGAGGACATGGGGAAATGCACGAAATTAAAGTTGAAAGGGCAGTTCCAAAACAGTTGGCCATTGCACAGGAATAAAGAAGCTGTAGAATATCTTACTGCAGTTTGTTGTAGTAACAACTCCATGGATTTAGAAGGTGACTGGACAAATTCTTGAAAGAAGAATACTTCTATGACTGCTGTGTACACACGCTGTAATTCTGGTCTTATCACCTTCATGGTGTCAGTTTGTCAGTAAATATTCTAAAATGTAACATGATGATAAACATTGAGAATTGATATTCTTGAAAGGAATACTTCTATGACTGCTGTGTACACACGCTGTAATTCTGGTCTTATCACCTTCATGGTGTCAGTTTGTCAGTAAATATTCTAAAATGTAACATGATGATAAACATTGAGAATTGATAATGGTCTTGGAAGCCAAACAGTTTAAAACCTTGGAAGAATATACGTTATAATTCTCTAGCATTTGAACTATTATATTCCCTAATATCTGTCAAGAGTGGTCCAGCTTAATGTATTCCTTGAATTCTAACTACCAACATGCAAAACAGTGGCAAAGGCCAAAATGGTTTAATGTTCTATCAAGGACAAAGCTGCAGTAAAGGCATGCCAGGTGGGATGCTGCTGTATTTAATTAAAAACACTGAACAACCCACAATAGGAAAAGACTACAAACTAGTTCACCCATACAGCCAGCAGAAAATATACTGTGTCTAATCAAAGCCTGCAGTATACAGTCCCAATTTTCAGTTGTTCTATGAAGACTTCAGCATAATTAATCATCCTTGTTTTTCATGCTCATTGCAGTTTGTCCAAATGTATTTCACAAGGAGTCTTTCAAACAAAAGTTACTTTAAAATTATACACCAAATAACAACCACGAAATCTACAAAGGAGGAAAAGGCAGGTGAGCAGTCAAATCTATAATTTTTAGACTTATTGCATCATTAATTAGAATAGAGACAAAAATACAAGAAAAAGAACACAACAATTACACTTTTAACTGCTCAGACACTCTCTCTAGGATTTAGCCATTAAAAATTGCTGTTTTACTAAACAAAAACTAAAAGCTAACAGGACAGCATTCCTAGGGCGGAACTCAATAATCATTCCTGTAAAAGCTCTTTTCCTTGCTGATGACTGAAACACTGTGAATATGTAACACAAAATACATGCAGCTTTAGGAAGCTTTACAGCTAGAATTTTCAAATAATAATATTTCTAAAAATAAAAATAATTTTGAGAAGTATCAATTTTTAGTTTCAAAATTGTTATAGACTTTACATGTCAGAGTTAAAACTGCAATTATTTTTCCACTCTATTATTCACACTACAAAATAATGTTTATTATTTGTCAACAACATTAAAGTGAAAAGTGACTTTTCTTGGTTTTTTCTTCTTCTGTTTTATGTGGGCTGAGGGTATTTGATTATCCTCCATTCATCTTGTGTGAAGTGTTAATAGAACCTCTTTTATATGACTTTCATGAATGCTGGTTGCATTTGGTTAATTCTGGGATCCTAGCAACAGTCCACTTTGCAATTTGCAATATCTTTTTTAAAGCAAAAAGCTTTAATTGTGGAAAAGCACGTAGAAATGCATGTCATTGTTGATTAGAAATCAAATGATTACTCTTTTCTTCTGAACTTCTTTATTCATAGTGCCTACAATGTGGGTTCAACTTGTCCCTCTATTAATTTGCAGGAGAGGCAAATATTTCAAACCAATATGCAAACTTTTTCACTCTAAATAATTAGAAATTTTTTATATTGAAGTAGTCGATACTACACAGCTAGAACACACAGTAGTTGCTGGAGAATTTCCAATAGCATCAAAATAGCAGATTGTATGGAAGTATCTTAAACTCAAGAGGCAGTTAACTATAGTTGGACACACATGAATTACAGTAGTTAGGCGACTAACCAAAGAACAAAACTTCCATTCTGTCCTGAGGTGGATTTTTGACATGCATGTTGGGCATAAGCTTCAATAATGATACAAAAAAGTATTTCCTTTTTAAAAATTTAGTGAAATCTTGCTTTGATTTTACTGAATTTTTAGTAGATAGTTTTTATATTTTTCATGCATCTCATGCATGAGTAATGGGATTCTTTGCATGTTTACATTTTAGTTTTCTATTTAATTACACATTATAGTCAAACTAATTTAAGAAATTCTTGGAAGATCAATATTCTGCTGACGTGACAAGCCCACAAACAGCAGTGAAGATAACGTCATATTTACTACCTCGACATGTGTTAACACAGATTTTGGAATGCAGGGTTTTTTACTTCTGTCTTGTTTAACATATTATAGGTGTTTTTTAAATGTTATGTTTGGAGATATGCACTTTTATGTCTGTCTGTGTTCTTCATAAAATATTTGGTAAAACTTTTTAATTTGAAATCTTGGACTGTAAATCAAGAGACAATGGTGACAAGGAAAGCAAATTAAGAAAGTAGGACCAAAGAGATGCAAGATATGAGCTTGAGATAGGTATCATTCATTCCTTAGAAAACAATCATGCCTTTAAAAAAAGGACTTGATTGCATGTCTTCTGCATTTCTAAAAAAAGGCATTGTTATATGTTTTGTTAAACCTCAGTGAAATGGTTTGATTTACCCAAAGTACTTCATTTCACGTGTATACATACACATACACTTTTTATATATATATACATACATAAAACCATGTAACTCATATCCCTGACCATAAGAGAAGGTAACAAGATTGATCAAGAATGTAGACAATTTGAGATAATATCCTTTATTAGAATCTGGCAGATGAATGCAAATACTTCACACAGTGCAGAAACATCTCAGCTGAGAGAAAGAATAGTAAGGGTAGGTAAGGTCTGGAAGAATAAAAGACCTCAGTAAGAATATAATGGTAAAATTTCCTGCAGAAATACAAAGAGAAGGGGGAGGGACACATATTGAATTTAATTAAGAAAAATCTGTGTGTTTCTCAGGTCTGAGAAATAAATAATTAGTAGATAAAAAATAAAGTATGTATTTGATCAACAGCTACCAAGTATTCAAGCAGACCGGAAAGCCCACCTAAAATATCCCTAGAATGAAAGTTACGACAAAGTGATTATGTGGTGGGCAAACTAGGAAACACTAACCGGAAATACTTCCTTATAGCGAAGAAAGCCAAATAAAAACTGGCCAGCTAAAAAGTCATTGAGAAGAATGCATTCTCTTAGACTTGAGTAGATAAGTATTTGCATACAGAAAAGAATCAGAAAGGCAGAGACCACAGCAGCAGTCATTCATCTAGATTTGTTGTGGTTTAACCTCAGTCAGCAACTGAGTACCACACAGCCACTCGCTCACTCCTCCCCGCCCTCTCCGGTGGGATAGGAGAGAGAATTGGAAGAGTAGAAGTGAGAAAAACTCATGGGTTGAGATAAAAACAGTTTAATAATTGAAATAAAATAATAATAACAACAATAATAA
>NW_008794448.1:2795362-2809729 GCF_000699145.1 Aptenodytes forsteri
AATAATGTAGTAATAATAATAATAATAATAATAATAATAATACACAAAGCAAGTGATGCACAGTGCAATTGCTCACCACCCGCCGACCGATGCCCAGACAGTCCCTGGGCAGCCGCCCCCCCCCAGCCAGCTTTCCCCAGTTTATGTACTGAGCATGACGTCACATGGTATGGAATGTCCCTTTGGCCAGTTTGGCTGTGCCCCCTCCCAGCTTCTTGTGCACCTCCAGCCTTCTCAGTCGGTAGGGCATGGAAAACTAAAAAGTCCTTGGCTAGTGTAAGCATTACCTAGCAACAACTAAAACATCGGTGCCTTATCAACTTTGTTCTCATCCTAAATCCAAAACACAGCATTGTACCAGCTACTAGGAAGGAAATTAACTCTATTCCTGCCGAAACCAGAACAAGATTCTATACTGAAAAAAAAAAATTGAGTTCTCAGAGAAGAATTATTGCTCACCTCTCCTCCATCCCACATAATATAACCCCCTTCAAATAGTAAACATTCAATGAGGTTTTCAGTTCTGTTTGCATAGCAAGGAGTCTGTGGTTGTTAGAAACTTTACTTCCCTGTAATGGTTCTTTGTATTCAACACTGCTGAAAAACATCTTGCTAGACAGTTAATGAACCAAAAATTCATTATGTTACAGTCTCATATTGACCTGAGCGCAAGTACTGGCCTATCCAGATCAATTCACTGTGGGGGGCCATTGCAAGCACTTCCTTAACAGGAAAGCAAAAGCTTGATAGCAAAGGGAACATATGTGCTCCAAAAGAATTTACATGCATTCTTCTCAAAATTTGTATGCTTAAGTAATCTATAGGACAATGGATGGAAGATGTCGAGGATGGACTCCAGAACAATAAAGAAACAACCAAAAGAAAAAAAAGACTTTGTCTTTTGTTCAAGAAAAAGACTTGTCTATTGTTCTCTGGTGAATGTTGCAGAGAGTTCCTGGCTGACAAATTATTCATCTAGAAATAAAGTACCCACTCCTCAAAAAAACACGGTAAAACTTTTCACTTTTCTAATTATTTGGCAGTCATCTAGAAATAAAGTACCCACTCCTCAAAAAAACACGGTAAAACTTTTCTGCACAGTGGGAACACCTGTGATTGAAGATGGGATATTTTAAGATGGTGGATATAACTGTCTTCAAATTGCAATTAGCTGATTCAGTATAAGCCGTAATTCTCAATTTACTGCACCTGGGGTTTTAAAGAAAAGGAAAAGATAAGAAAAAATAATTTTTAAGTAAACTCAAATGAAATGTTGAAAAATTATGAAATTGAAAAAGAAGACATTTATTTGATATTTGAAAATAGAAATTACATAAAAATTTGAAATAATATAGATGATGTATTTGCACTGTAAAATATCCTTTCGCTCATACTTTCATTATGAGAAATTTAATTTTAGTGATATTTCGTGGGGCAGGAATATAACAAGTCACTAATGAAATGCTTCGGCTTTTCCCTAAGGTGAAGCCTGACAATCAATGTGAGTTGGTAAATGTCACCTTTTTCGCAAGATAATCTTCTCCATAAAATCTACCACCATATCAAAAACTCTAGTGAATGTATTGTCTTCCAGACTCATATGACAGGGAAGTCACAGGAAGATCATTGAATCCAAATTATTTAAGGTTTATGAGAGGCCAGGTCAGGTTAACACTCAAGACAAGTGTGGTATGATCAGAGAGTGAAGGACTCTGGAGGACTTTTAAGGTTCATAGCTATTCAAGCTTTGTCATACAATGTGAGAGGAATAAGGAATAATTCATCTTCACAGTTTATAAAACATTGGTCAATGAAACCAGAGAGAGTATCCCAATGCTTCTTGAGCTTGGGCATGAGCTGAGGATCTTAAGAAACCTATAGCTTGACACTGTTTGAAGATGAACAGTTCAGTTCTGATTGTTTAGAAATCTTAGAGTCTTAAACTGAAAAAAAGCTCACACAGTTTCTAGAGAAAAAAGAATGATAGTGTTTTTGAAGTAAGGTTCTCAGACACAGGCTCACAATGTCTTTAATGTTGTTTAGTTAGCCATACATTTTTGTCACGTTGGCCATCAGAGCCAACAAAAATAAAAACAAAGCAAAAACATAGATGAACTATAGATTTACATTATAAATCTGTATAGTTAATTTTCATATCCATATATTGATTATTAAAGCTATTTCTAGAATAAGGCATTTCAAAGTCTATTGGAAAACAAAGCTGTTTTAAAGCCAAGCTTGCAGTTCTATTTCCCCTAAAGTTGCAGTCTGATTCAGCTGGCTGTCTGAATGAAAGTGTTCCTTATTCCCTCTGAGCAAGTGACCTGTATCTAATAGCAATGTTATTAGCCACAGAGCCTACTTGATTCAGAGAGTGCTATGTGTTCTACTTTTCTAGTCTGAATCTTTGTATTTTTTCTTCTCTGCGGTACTCCCTTGGTCAAGCAGAACAAGTCTAGAGCAGTATGATATTTAGTGACTTTTTGCACATGCTTGAAACTGGGAAAGGTGAACATCTTTCAGTCTGTGCAGAGCAAAAATACCCTGGAGTCAAAGTAGTTTATCCTACTTGGAGAGCATGGCAGAAATAATTAGTAATGATGAATGTTAAATGGAACAGAACTGAAGCAACTGCAAAAATATCTAAGGTATAATACTCAGGTTATAGGTGAATGTGGGCAGCAGGAATACCTCTATAACTCAGTATTTGAGAAGTAAGCGATGTAGATGGTTTAAAGGAAAGACCATTTTGAAATCAGTGACCTCTGACATTTCACCATTCTAATGTTGATTTCTAAATGTCCTCTGTTCTAGAGTGATATTTCCATCCCTATGACTTGGTGCATTTACACACATTTGAATGATAGTTGTCCATTGTGTTTAGGGAACCTCTTAACCTAGGCATAGAAAATGGGCCACTTTCAGCTCATCATACTTACTGCTGTATTAACACAACTTGATAAACAGTGCAACATACCTAAACCACTTCTGCTGCTGCTAAGTGTGTCATCATTTCTGCTCTTTTCCTTTTACACAAGAATTTATTCAGGCTGTTTTTCTGAACAGACTGAATGGTCTTACAGAAAGTTTTCTTGATGTCCCTGAATTTGCCATTGGGCAAATTTCAGTTGTTTTTGCCCAACACATTATTAAGGTTCTAAACAAGAACTGAAAAATGCAATTTCATTTTATTACAAGATGATTAACAACCAATAACATATTTTGGGTTCTGCAAGCAAAACACAAATCAGTTATTTTAAAATTTCTTTTTTATAACTATCTAATGTTGTAGTAATACAAACCATGAATGAAAAGAAACAAGTCATAGATGCCATTTTTTCTCATGGGAAATCAAAATATCAAATAATTATCAAAACCAAAAATAACCCTCCAGTTTTTAACCTTAAGTATTTTTCAGTATTTCATTAAAATTGTGCCTAACTCCATATCTGTTGATATACAACTTGTATATGCAGGTTTTCCCTCTTGGCATTTGTATACACAATTACCCAAATTTCATGCACAATCACAGTACGTGCAAGTATAAACCAGGTATGTTTTTTCATATTCAGTTGTATATTAAAAGCTTGTTAATAACATTTATAATTTATGTCCCTTTTTAACATATTAGACTGTGGGATATGATTTTTCTATAACTTTTTCTTAAATAAATACTTGTATTTGAAGCTACATTAACAGACCATGTGATATGAAGAAGGGCTGAAGTTTTCAAAAATTTTAATGTACTGCAGTTTTCATAATGATCTATACATTTAGTATCAAACTGGGAATCCAGATTAGTTGTGTAATTTGCTATCTTCATTTTCAGACAAACAGGGAAAAAACTGTGTACTTGATCAAAGAAGAGATATTTAAATATCTTCTCTGGCAATTAATTTTTGAAGTGAATTATTGAGATAATTCATTCTCTCTTCTCAAAGTAAAACAAAATTAGATTCTAAAGTAGAGAAATATTTTGTTTCAACAAACTAATATTCCAAGCAACTAAAGAGGAATCTGTCAGGCAGCCCTGAGAGTTAAGTTGGAACTTGAAAGTTCTCTCAATCTTATAAACGAACCTCATTTCTGTTATTTACAAGGTATCAGATGTATTTTTCTCTCAGCCATGCACAAGCCAGATATGCCAGCAAAGTAATCTATTTTGTTGAGCTAAAAAAAGAGAAATCCTACTGTTCAAAATCTAAACATAGAGAGCTATGACAGAAAATTTTGGTGAAGGGAACAAGTTTTGATTGCTTCTGGATCAACCTCAAGCTGCATATTCTGGTGAAAGTATCTGTAAGAACTTGAATGCTTTTGCAAAATTCATAGTAACTAGTTCAAAGAAGATTAATCCAGAGGGAAATAGTGATGATACATAAAGTATATTAAAGCTATAAACAAAGTGAGAACTTTCTTTAAATAACAAAATCTCCAGATAGTCTTAAGGTGATTCAGTTACAAATGCCAATAAAATAAAATACCTCCCCAAGAAGGCCTACTTCAAGGTCCTCTTACCCTTAATGGATCTAGAGGATTTGGGGCCTGACAGTATCAAAATGCTCTATATAAGCAGGGGGATTTTATGAAATGCTGTTATTTAACAATATATCTTGGCAGATATTACTATATCTATATATTTTTATTGCAATACACAAGTCTTTCCATTGTCTATGTAACTTACCTTCGTAGTCTAAATGTCTTATCAGACCTTGCAAATTCTTTTCCTTGGAAGAAAAGGGAATCAGAAAGAACTTCACTGTGTATGAAGTTTACATGTTTTGGGTAAGATGTATGAAAACATCCCAGGTGCCATATGCAAATTTCCCTTTACTCAACCTAGAAGACATATGTTTAAGCGCATGATTTCAGACAATACTGGAGAAAACAGTGCTCTTTCACTGGGATTGGCTTAATTCCCCTTTTGTAACATCTACATACATAATTCACATTTAGAAAGAGGCCGTCACTTCTGAGTGGTCTCCACTTCCCACTTCAGCTCAGTTCACCGAAACAGAAAGCTCTCAGTCCCTGCTTAGCACTTAGTCAGGTAAACCAGTATTAAAGTCTAGGGGAAGTTTGCCTGAGAATATTTCAGGAACTGGTTGAATACCATGGGAAGCTAAGCCAGGAGAAGGTAGTTCACCCTTGCTATTTTTGTGTCCCCATCCTCTGTAGTCCCTATGGATACAGTTTAAAGAAAAGCAGAAAAAGATATCTAAATATTTAAATTTTATAAGTAATGTCAACATGTTCTTCTTCATGTTTCTCTGGTCCTTAAAACCAGGATATTTTATGTTTGCTGTTGTCTGAGAATCTTGTCAATGGCACATTTATAAGAAACACAGCAGTCATTAATCTAGATCTATGTAGCTGCAGAAACTTTAATCTATTTGTGTATTTGCGTGTCACTCCTGTCACCTTGCAAATGACTGAATCATTGATGCAGGCCTTTAAACTGACAAACGATAAAAATGAGGCAGAAAGTGCAAATCAAATTTAGAACAGGCACAAAACGCATGTAGAAATGTTTCTTTTTCAAGCCTTTCATGTAAGGCTTTCTGGAATCAACGGATTTTACATTCATGAAATTTGTATCAAGCAAGTTTTACAAACAACCGATCTCCTGTAGCATCCACAAAACTGTTTGGAATCAGAATCCAAAATACAGTCTGTAACATACTAAAAACAGAAAAGGCTTTGAAGAGTTTTGAGTGTAGAAATTTTTCCCCCGTAAAAAGGTTCAGTCTGTTTCTAGGCAACATAGCTCTCCTAAATCCCTTTCATGCTCTTTATAGTATCCCATCAAGTGACCCTGCTAGAAGAGACTGGTTAGAGCAGCCACAGGCATCATAATGATTTCTGCCTGCCAGGCTTGTTTGTTATTCAAGGTTTTTGCAGGATGTCTGCTGTATAACCTAACAAGCCCCCATAGGAGTCAATATCTAAGTTGATTCTCCTGGTAGCCAATCTCTTTGTTACAACTAAAGAAAGTGATTTACTGGCAACTGGCTTGACTCTCTTCTTCTTTCACATCACTGCTTGCATTTGCATGGACACACACAAACCCTGACAGAGACCAGACAGCCTGATGCACGAGATCTTCTCTTTGAACTTCTTCCTTCAGTGTCTAATGCTGGTTTATTGTCTTTACCAGGGGACTCAGCTGATAGTGGTGTCTGGCTATAGCTGTAGGGAAGGATGCCTAATGTACAAAGATAAAGAAAGAAATTGTGTTTTAATTAATTTCTTATTACAATTCACCAGGCCTGCTGACACCTGTGAAATTGCTTTGGTCACTGTAATGTCTTTTCAGAAACGGTGTTACATTATAAACACAATCTGTTGCACAACTGAAAACTTGATTTATGGCATGCAGCAATCCTACCTAATGACCTTACATAGTATATTGTACATCCTTGACAAGTAGTTAGATATTTATGAAGACACTTGTTGCTTATAATTATAATTCTGCTAATTTCCTCATTCCCAAAAGCAACATTAGTGTTTGCTAATGAACTGCAGATTAATTCGCTTTGAATTAGTCTCCACCCCCCCTCTGCCCCCCGCGCATACTAGATGGCACTAATTTTGCTTTGGGGACCTTAAAAGGATTTGTTGTTATGAGAGTAGATTCAAATGGCCTGTACTATTATTATTTAAGAATTTGGTTTACCTTAATTTGAATCCAATTATTCTCTAATGTTCTGAATTTGAGCTGAGAAATAATGTGTTAAAAAAGAAAAATAGACAAATTATACAGATCAATAAAAATAAATTGCATGGGTGATATGGTAAGAGTAGATCAAAGTGTTAGCATTTTCTCTGGGGCATCTAATGACATGAAGCTGGTAAACTGAAACAAGCTTGATGGTCTGAGTTCAGTCCATAATGGTTTAATAGCAATAGCATATAAGCATATAACACACTTTCTCACATAAGGCAAATTTTATACCTGCTGTTTCCATGCACTTCTGCAATGTCTTTTTAAACAAAATAATGTTAGCAACAGTGATCCTCCTTTTGCTTTGGGCATAAAAAACCTGCTTATCTTTTTCTTTTTTATCTAAATCTGTGTAATATCTGACCTGACTCTATGTGACTAGGATTCACTATCTAGGTTGATACAAACAACTCGCAGAATTCATGGTTTAAAATAACAGATTCTTGCTTCCAAACTTTATATCAGCTGCCAACCTCACAATATAATCCTTGATTCACACTGCATGAAAGCTTTCATTCTCTGCCAGCAGCTGCTTGCTGAGCTATTCCTGCCCTCCCCTTCTTTCCTTGGCAGATGATGTGTTAAAAAAGTACTAACTGGGATATGTACCAGCTGCAGGTGTACCAAATGGGACAAGCACTCAGAGGAACGAGACAGGACGGAGTTCTTCCTCCTCCTTGGGGTTACTTTTAAATACCATAATAAAGGCAACGTACATACTGCTTTGATGAAAGCACTAGATATGTTTGTGCTGCCTGCCCTCATTTGATACTGGCTGTTTTTAAAACCAGATATGATTTTTTTGGTTTAGTTGCATTAATTAAGGAAAGGTGGATTAAATGTGTTAAAAAAAGTAATCCAAATATATAAACTGTGAGCCTACTGTAAACCTGAGGGAGTTCATATACATTCTACTAAGTGAAAATAATTAAATTTGTCTCAGTGATTCCTAATTCTGATTCTTCTGTGGTAAACTTCTTAAAATTCAAGTCACAGCATGACTGGGGTTTTTTCTTGAGTGATTATTAGGCAAGCACATCGATAAATTGGCCCACAAGGGCCAGATTTTCAAAACAATTCAGCTCTCACTTATGAGCCAAATGAAGAGGCCAGATTTGCAAGTGCTCGGCATGCGGTGGAATGATCAGTACTGAGTACTACCAAAAATGAAGCCACTATACAGAGACTCCAAAAAGTGTATTGAGACTTAAGGGGGCAGAAGACTGTTTGTTTTCTCTTTGTTCTAAATCAGGCCTCAGGTGTTAATTTTGATGGTTTAGTTGTTTGTAAATCATAAAATTGAATTATTTGATGATATTCACATTAGCCAAGAGAAAAAAGGAAAAGATATATGAAGTTCTTAGTATTCAAATGTTTTAAAACTGGAGCATGTGATAGCATAACCTTTCATTTAGATTGTTTTGAACCTTGAATGAATCAAATTTGTGCGTGTGAAATTTGCTCAGAATATCATAAGATTTAATGAATTGTTCTCTGAAATAATTTCAATGCACTTTTGTGCTCTGCCTCTGAAATGATTCAGAAACTACTTGTTTATATTTTTAAATGGAAAAGAAAATAATTTATTATATGTAGGTGTGAAATTACACCTCTCATGACAGATTTAGATTCTTTGGACCTAAGCTTTGTATCTGAAATGACTTCTTACATGGAAATAAAATATTATCACAGGCAGAAGTTGTATTGTCACACATTTAGGTGCAAATGAAAATAGCTATACAATACTATTCATTGACAGTGACATATTTTGTGAAGCAAAATCCATAACCATCATTAAACATTCAAAACACTCTGGGAAGTTATCATTCTTGTGAACTTTTCAGGCTTTTTGGAATATTAATAATTTAATAATAAATTATTTTAATCTTTTGCATAGTTTCATAACTGAACATGAGAGGGGTGAGATGTATATTTTAACTTTCTGAAAATATGTTAGTAAAAAAAAAATCATTCTCAAAGTTTTCCATTTTGATGTGTACCATAGAACATCAAAGTGATGGAAAAACAGTTCCTAAACTAGTCACAAAAATTCATATAAATATTCAGAATATATAGTCACTGTGATGGTGGGTTTTTTATGAAATCAGGGGAAAATAAAAATAAAATAAACAAAAAGTTGGATCTGTGTAGGAGACTTACCTTTCTCTGTAACAACTGATAGAAATATTACTGACAGCTCAGAATAATGTGTGAGGCATCTTGTATGTAAGCTGAGCTATCTATCTTTGCAGCGTATGCTTCTGATGGCGTTGCTTTATCCTCAGTGAGTTTCTTTTAAGTAGTTTTGCCTGCAGGGAGCATAGCCACCCTCACTGTGCAGGAGGTGAAGATTTTACTATGTGCCTGAAATTTGAAAGTGGTGAGTCATCACCCTTCACAGGTTTTATAGCATAATTGTTCAGTGGCAAGTGTATGGAAAGAGTTCAAAGAACAGTGTGGAAGTGATATAGATTTTCTGGATTTGCACAAAAGAAAACAAAGAAAAAAAAATGTTCAAGTTACTTGCAGTTATTTGAAGGGGAAAGTTCAGAAGGAACTCTGCTGAATAAGTTAAGTCAGTCAATTCATAGAATTCTCAGTCCCTAACTAATAAGGATGATGTCATCCTGATTATACAAAGTTCTTCTGAAACTTTGCTAGAAATATTTCTCTTTCATGAGATTAATGGTGTTAGACACTGCCTATGAAGCAGAAGTCATACCCATATTTGTTTTAAGGTCACTGAAAAATACCAAGTTTCTAACTGGTATTTACACTGGTACTAGTTTACACTGGAAATGTTAACTATTAATTCAACTTTCCCTTTTACAGATGTGAACAGAGACTGTACCTATATGCTGTACATATAGGTAAATATTCAATTGTATTCCTATTTCACTCATTTTAACTTAAAGATTTGGACTAATTGGACTGAGAATTACTGTATTTACTCTGAAAGAAAAAGCATATTCTGGATTCACAAGCAACAAATTGTATTGATTTGGTGTATTCACTGTTATTAATTTTGTTGTTATTCCTTAGTTTATAGTTATGGCTATTCTTGTTCCAAATGTCCTGTTTGGAAATCTCTTTAAGCATGTTGTATTTAAAGAAAACAAGCAGCATATTGTATTTAAAGAAAACAAGCAGCAAATGAGGAAAGGAATCAATGGGCTTTTTGCAGCTACTCTGAATCTCACTTTTCAAAGAGTAGTCAAATCAAAAAAGACTTTTCACCAATGCACAATGGACAACAGTACCTTATATTAGTAGGTTCTTCAAATTCAATGCAGATTTACCAGCCAGGGCCTACAAACATTACAGCAAGTGGCATGATCTTACTCAAAAGAGCCAGAGATTCTTTTATTTTGTTTGGGGACAACAGAAGGAAATTATACCCAAGCGACACCATCATAAGCATCTTTAAAAGGGCTTTCCAGTATTTCTGGCTACGGATTTCTCTTGGGAAGAACCAAATTGGATGTCTTTATCACAACAATTAGACACGATGAAATGTAGTAATGATAAACTCTATTTCAAATTCATGGGTTATAATTAGTCAGTTGTGACTCATAAGACTAGCTACTAAATGCACCAAGTCACTCAGGCATTAGAGTACCTCGGGTTTAGATATCCTAACACTTAATAGTGCCTACAGCCCAAAAGGAAATTTTCAAGTTTCTCCATACAATATACAGAAAACTTACAGAAGCCAACAATCTGAATGGAGAATTGTCTAAGTTGATCTTCAGGGACTTAGGCCTTGGTCCTCTTAGAAACTCAGAAGGCTCACTCTGCCTGGGCTCGCTTCTTATGTGTGAAGAACGTCCTTAAGCACCTTCATCCATTTAGCACAGAACAATAGAAAAGAAGTTCCTAGTATTGTTTTTACCCGATATCCAGTGGTTAGGATGACAACTTGAAAGCTGAGACAACTCATTTTAAAATCCCTCATCTACTTCCTGTTTGGAAAAGAGATTCTAACACAGGAGTTCTACTCCCTAAATAAATGCTTTAAGCACTAATCTGCATTTAATTTCTCCTTTGAGCTTGTGAGCATTTCATACAACATTGAGCATCTTTAAACAGAAGCAGCTGAGAATCTTGTCCTACAGAATACCACGTTATGCAATAGAAGCACATTTCCAGTACAAGACAGGAAAGCCAATTTCCTTCTTCAGATCATAGCAATAAGAGATGCCACTGATTTCCTCTTGGAAATTTCCAGTATTAAATGAATGAGTAGGAAGGCATCCTTCTTTCCACATTAACTTTCTGCACTCTGTGAGGCAGAGCACAACTTCCAAACACAAGGAAGATATACAAGCAAAAAGTTTGCTTGACATCCAAAGAAATTTCGTAGAACTAGAATGGTAATACTCATTGAGAGAACATTTAATATAGATATTTGGGGATGTTTAACAGTAAGAAATGTATGCATAACTAGGATTAGGCTCCAGCTGCCAGGTGTGAGGCTCTGTTGACTTCACAGTGTCAGGGTCAGAAACCAAACTAGGAGATAAAACTAAATCCACAAGTCCTCCCCAGCCACTCAAAAGAGATGATTTAACAGAACTTAACACTTCCATTTTACACATAAAAATTTATTAAACTATACAGTCGTCTTGCTACTGAAAAAAGTTGTTAGATCTTTGCAGAAAGATAAGAGAAAATAGGAAAGGAAATGTGATACACAGTCTTGTTTGTTTCTGTTCTTTTGTATATACTTACCTAATCTGACCAAGGTAAGATCTCCACTTTTGAAAGTGTCAGCGATAAAGTATTTGTGTCAGCTCTCTCTGCAGGATCTGCACTTTTTACTAGATTTTGAGTAGAGAAGATAATTTAAGTCTTTTTATTACACATTTCCAAGTAAACTATGGATTTTGGAGAGACTATATCTTTTTCGTCTCCTGTCACTTGTTTCTAGAGCTGTTTGAAGATTAATTTAATAAAATATGGATTGTTCAAAAAATGTATAATAAATAATGGCAAAAATCTATCAAGTAATGAATTCTTTAATGAGATCCAAAAGATAGATTTAGGAATAAACATTTAGTCAGTTTTACAGATTCTATAAAATTATAACAAAGAAGATTAATGTCCAGGGGAGGGGTAAAACAAAATAAGACTTTAGCTTTAACAAATATTGTCGATGAAACTAATATCTAAGCAAAAGTTTTATGCCTCAGACTGTGACATATCTTGTTTTCAGGATGGTAGGCATGTGCAAATCTTGTCTTCCTAAAGCAGGATATATAATAGTAGCAGTACAATTAAATTCAAAGCTTTGAGAACAAATGTATTTGAATTATCAAGACATCTAATGAGTGTTATTCATAAGATTATTCTAGGACATAATTAAACCAGAAACTAGGTACTGTAGGGAGGCCACTGCTTTTTTCAAGGGGTTGGCTTATTTTCTTATCTTGTAAGAAATTTCCATTATTTTAACATTTTGCATTCAATGAATAATGGGTTCAAGAGAGTTATAAACAATGGACAATTAAATTTTGAAAGTAAGAAATGTGATATTAACAAAATACAAGGTACTCATGCTAAAGAAAACTGTTAAAACATAAATGCCAAAATCCCATTAAGATTAAGCCTTCTAGAAGAACAGTTCTGATAAGCCATCTTTTTTCCTAGTAACTGTTGTTTTAGGCCTAACCTAAAGTCTATAGGAGGTAAGACTACTCAGCTTCTAGCTACCTTTTTCCCACGGTGGGATTTTATAACATTTCTTTGTATGTTTACAGCTAATGATTACTTTTCTAAAAATTATATATATTAGAATGTGTTCTATGCCTCTATCTGTTAAAATTCACATGTATTAAGGCCAGTCAAGTCTCTTCTGACTAATTTTCTGTTACTGAGTTTTAAAGGAGGGAAATATTACAATCTGTATTTTCTAGTTTCCCACGGTGGGATTTTATAACATTTCTTTGTATGTTTACAGCTAATGATTACTTTTCTAAAAATTATATATATTAGAATGTGTTCTATGCCTCTATCTGTTAAAATTCACATGTATTAAGGCCAGTCAAGTCTCTTCTGACTAATTTTCTGTTACTGAGTTTTAAAGGAGGGAAATATTACAATCTGTATTTTCTAGGACAAATAAACCAATTTTAACCAAAGTTTCATTGCTAGCTAAATCTCTGGCCTATCTTAACCTCCTAATTAAAACCAAAGGAAGAAAAATCGCAAAATATAAATAGCTCATAACTAAGGAGCATTTACTTTTTCTAAAAGAGTATGCAATTAATAATCTGTATAAAGTGTTCCAAACAGGAAATGGAGCATCACAGAACACAACTTTTGGTTAGGTCACTTGACTTTAATTGAGAAAATAGAAAAAGAAAGCTTTAATCTAGATTTTTCTTTCTGTAGCTGAGTAGCTGAGTGAGCTAATTATCTACTTTAACCTACTCACTGTATTTCCTCCTAAACTTTATCAGCACCTGCTGTTAAAAAAAAAAAAAAAGAAAAAAAACCCACCAGAATCCCATGTTCACATCACTTTGTCTTATTTATTCAAATACAAACCTATATGTAAATAAACACCAAGTCATTGCTATGACATCAGCTTTTGCTCAAAACCCACATGGAAGTTTTGCTCTCATCAGGCACTGCTCCCTGTGTCAGGGAGCTGGGAGTTTAGGGAATCCTCATGGGGGCTGGCAGGGCAGGGCCTCACCTAGCAACCCCAAGCAGGGAGCAGGGCATGCTGGAGATCCACCAGGGCAGCCAGGAGTCCAGCTTACCAGGCAAGCCCATAGCAATGAGATGCCTCCAATGTCAATGGGGAGGTCAAGTCAGGATCAGATCCAAATAATAATAAGCAAGTTCTGACTAAGTCCAGTGTAAGTCCATAGTAATGCAACAGATCTCAGATGAAGGCAGTCTGTGGGGCTTGGACAAGGTTGGGGTGTACTTGACCAGCACTGGTATGGTTACAACGCTGCTGCAGTACAGCCTTAGTTGGGAGCCAAGCGTGAGAGCTCAGCTCAAAGAGTGTTACACTCAGAATCTTGTTAATAGGCAAGGGAAACACATCACACACACACGTATATATTTGCAAAGCCAAGCATTTATTATTAGTGTAATGGAAATCTTAACAATCTAATTCAAAGGTCATCACTACTGTAGACCTAATTTTACAAATGAAGCAAACATTATTAAAGAAAAACAAAGAAAAACAATGCAGTTGGAGTGCTTGTATACAATTTTAATTGTATTACTGCGCTTGATGTAACATACACGCTTAGTTTCTATCCCTTTTCCTCATGTTACACTCATCCTTCCACTACTCCTCTGGGTCCTAAGGTTGGTGTTTTCACTCTGGTCGTGGTTCAGGGGGGTGGGGGGGCATTATGGCAAGTTGTCAGCATTTGGAGTCCTTCACTGGGAAGCATACGGTGTTCATGATGATTTCTTCTTCCTCTCCTTTTTTTTTTCCCCTTATACATACACACACACAGTTTGTGAATACGCATTCACATTTTTCTCTGTTTTCATCGGTCTGCCGCTCCATATTACATCCACAGTTACTATATTTGATGCTCTTTATGTACGTTAGATACTATTTCTTTGTTATTTTTGTTACCCCTAAAGTAGTTTTGAGGATCTCCAGGCCGCCT
>NW_008794448.1:2809998-2830270 GCF_000699145.1 Aptenodytes forsteri
TTCCCGTCCTTTTTTTTTTTTTTTTTTTTTTTTTTTTTAACTCACCATTTGTGAGCAGTTTATAGTTGTGGGTTCTCCCATACCAAACCTGTGCCCCATTTCTTATCATCCCATGCCTGTACTCCTCAACGCCACATCCCATGTCTCCATTTTTCAAGGCCTCTGCTGTCATACCCGGCCTGTATCTCTACACTACATCATTCTGCAAGGGTCATAAATATCTCATTCTGACTCGAAGAAGTGCTTGTTACTGCTATCTAGATAAAACTATAGGTATACCACACAAAGATAAACAAGGGTAAAACAAATTAGACATAGACACTTGGTCAATTAGAGAAATTACTGTCATAGCTAAACCAAGTAAAACAAAGTTACAGGTCAAGAAATATTAAGAGAGAGCAGGCCTGACAAGTCTCAGTCCGGAGGCCTTGCAAATGCATACAAAGCTTATTGCCTGTTACTAGCAATAGCAACGCAAAGTTAGAGCAGCTCCCAAATGAAAAGGGACAGGCTTTTACAGTACAGCCGGTGACCTTGTATAAAGCAAGGAGCCACCTCCATCTGAGGCCCGGCAGCTGGATTAGCAGGATGGGGAGGAAGGGGATGTGCTCGGGGCCCTGAAACAGGTGGATTTGTTTCGGGTCTCAGGTTATCCAGCTCTCATAGGAATGTTTGTTCTTAAGATTTCAGCCAATGGGAAAAAATGAGAATGCAAAATTACTTACTAATCAGCCCATTTTGGGGGGAGTCGGAGAGAGGAAAACCCCTTCAAACAAACAGTTAAACAATCAACTTCTGAGTACCTAGGAGATGATGTTGAAATATACACAAAACCTGACATTAGTTCAATCAAGAAAGATGTTTGTAACAAGCTTATTTTCCTTTTACTGATGAGGTTACTGCTCTGGTAACAAGGTAGTATGTGTGTTAAATATTTTTTTCAAAAAGTCTTTTGCGTAGTCTTGTATAACATTCTCATAAGCAAAACAAAGAAAAATGGTGGAGATGAAACCATGGTTGGCTAAGCCCTTAACTGAATGAAAAGGACAGAATATTAAAATGAGATCTATCAGAATGTCTCCTGGGTTTGAGTATTACAACCTAGGTAATGGACTAGATACAGTGTCACAAGTATGATTTATTAAGTAATAGTAGGGGTAGCGAGTTGTTTTGGAATGGGTCACGTTCTACATAGGGAATATTTTGTATTTGAGAAAATACTTTAACTTTGGAAAGTTAAAATGACCCATGAAGTCAGGCAACAATGTGAATTTTGAAAGAGTTTCACATAAGAAGATAAGAATACTTTCTGAATGAGGTAATATAATATAATGGGAAATAGTTCATTCTACTTAGCATTGGTAGGTCTCAGCTGGAATATTTTGGGATGCCACATTTTCAGAAGAATTCATCATACTGAAGGAAGTCAAAAGGAAAACAACAGAGGGGAAGACATTTGGAAAATATGAAAAATAGGATAATAAAATGCAAATTTTAGTAAGAAAATGTAAGGTTTGTAGTAATTAAAAATCTATGGTGAGCTTTAGTTGCTTAAACATTGATGTCTAGAGCCAATTTAAACAGCCCACATTTAGCTTAACCAGAACTTAACCAGTCCTGCTTAGCTTCCAGCAGCTGTCTCAAAAGGACATGCGTCTCCTGTAGGTCCAGTGTCATCTGTTAACTTTGTAAGGAAATCCTAAATGCTTTAGAGGATCTGAAATGACACAGATGTCTGTAATTTGGACACCTGAATGTCCTTCAGTTGTTCAAAAAATACATGAAGAATACAAAAAAATTTGAAGTAGTTTGCAACCACACAGATTTCAATGACAAAGATAACAAAGATAAAGCTATGGAACCAGCTTAGAGTCAGTGCTTCTGGAATTCCATTTAACAGAGTTTTGTTTGTTTGTTGGGATGGTGTTTTGTTTTGGTTTTGTGTGTAGTTTGTTTTTTGCTTTTTTTTTTTTTTAAAGATGCCTTTAAACAAACATCTTCTAGTAGTTCAAATACTCTTTCAGTTATCCAGGTACCCTTAACATTACCCAGAATAGAACAACAAATTCAGTGATATATTGCAGGTTTTCTATTCATGTTAGTCTGTGATTTCTATCTGGAAATTAATCTAATGTAACTGACTGATTAAATTAAAGTTTAATACTCTTTTCATTGCCATCTAATGACAATGACTGTTGAGCTTCAAGCAGTTCTGGCTTTAAAATTGGAGTGAAATATTTCCTCCAAAAATTTCTTCTAAAGTTAAGTAGGAAATAGTACACACCTGACAAGCATCATACATAAAAATGCTACCCTGCTGAGGAAAAAAAAAAAATCACATTTTAAAATATATACTGCTGATTGTTTAGCAAGAGTAGGATTTAAGTAGTGAGCTTTAAGCCTAAGCCTTCTTACATATATGTCTAATTATGTTGAGAATAAAAGGGAATCAGGTGTTCCATAAATAAATACACTTAAAGAGAGAGAAATACAAAGGGGGGGGGGGGGGGGGGGGGAAAACAAAAAAAAACTTGCTGCAACAGCTTTTGTTCAGATGGTAATTTAGTCTTCATTTCAAATTAATGGTATCTGGGTGCAATAACTCTTCAGGTAAGTTTTCCTGAAATATCTTTTATAGCTATTGCTTTAGCATTACTTGAAACAAAAATTGTAGTATAGAAAGTATGGGGTTGTTCCTGTGTTTGTAAATTAAGACAAAATTAAATTTTAATTTCAATAATTTCACAGAATATGAAACTACCCTAGCAGTGGAAAGATCTAAGCTAAACAGAGCTAGGAGATCAGGAAAATCTGATTGAAATGCCTCAATGTTTTGTTTAGTAGCAATGTGTATAGTCTGCACTATCTATGGGTTAGGGAATGCTGGGATAAATCTGCCTGTGGCTTTCCACCGCACTTAGCAAAATGTTGACTGAATTGAATATCTACTCTCTCCAGAGGTCTTCTGTGCAAATGAGCATAGTACTCATATGTGGAGAGAGGTTTTTTTGTTTTTTTCTTACTGACTTTATCATAAAGAGTTATCCCACAATATATAGGAAAATGCTCTGTCATTGATGTGTATTGCACATGTAATAACTTTGTGAAACTGTCTTGTTAATATATTAAGTTATTAAGAGGTCCTCAGGAAAACGCCTGTGTGGTCTGGGGAACATAGTTGTGATTCCCGTCTCAACAATCTAGGTGAGAGTTTTGTCCAGCAAGCAGACTTTTATAGAGAAAAGTCTAAATACCTTGTAGAGAGTGACTTCAGAATACAGAGAAAACAAGTGTTGAACTCATTTACACTTTTCCTAAGTTATTTACTCATTCTGGAATCTAGAATCACTGGGCAATTAAGAGTTATATAAAACAAGGATTCTACCTGGAAAAAAGTCTTCCCAGAAACTGGTCTTCAACCAGTCTCTCAGCTTCAGAACTGAACTTGTCTTCGGGAAAAAAATTTCCAAGATCAGGCACCAAATCAAACCTGACTATAACTGAGCAACATATGCAAATGTGTCAATACATATAAACATGGCAATCACTGGCACGCAATTAAACAATCGCCACACACCAGAATAATCTTGCATAGAAAATGTGCTAATGTTCTCTTAGTGATGATGTTCCCTAATCATCCAATCTCAAAAAAACCCCCTCAGTCACCTCACCTCTGTCATCTCAGTATTCGTTCTTAAGAGAAACCTAAATTTAAAAAAAACCCAAACTCAAAACAAACAACCTTCAAAAGATTAGGCTGGAAAATAAAATAACATCATCAGCTCTCCAAAATCATAAACTCTAGAGATAATAGTTTCATGGATCATGGTAATTCATCTCATCTTTCTCCTTTAATAGAATTTTGGTATCAACTCTTTTCTTTCAGACAGTCTGATTAACATATCTTGTTACATTCACAGCATTTGTTCTAAAACTTGTACTTAGCTTTGAAGATTGCTTCTTCAATTTCTGATAGCAGAAGAGCTTATGGATCCAAAAGATTGCCTCTTTTCTCAAGCTATACCAATTGATCTAAAAAAAAATCCTATATCTTCCTACAAGCTTTACCTTATTTATAACCTTACACTGTCACAGCTGCAATCAATATAATCGACTTAATGCCTAAGTTATGGTAACATTAAGTGAATGATCATAATGTCTTTTTAATGCATTTAGTTAAAGTTTAAACACTCTGTTTTTCTGAATATATCTGCCTCCAGTAGTTCTAAGACACCTATTCCTGTTATATTAAATTTATTAGTCAATGTTTTTAATATATTAATCTTCCCAAAACCCTTTTCAGGTAAGAAAGTGCAGATTTTATGGGTTTAAGTCAATGATACATGAAAGATGTGATTTGTTCAAGTTTACCTAAAAAGCCTCTATGGAGAAAAGCACAGTGCGAGGCTCTGAAACCCTAAATTATTCTTCTAACCTGTAGAAATATCTTTTTGCTCATTTATAAATGTGGATAAAAAAGAAAAAATTCCATCTTATGTTCAAGAAATATATTTTTTCTAGTGTAGTAGGTATTCTGACTCAAACCTACAGCGCATTTTAAATTGTAAATTATATCCAGATCTCACTTTAGGTTAAAATAATGTGGCACAATTGAATTATACTGCAGTAATTCCTCAAGGATACTTGGTCATGACTTTTCTAGTGAAAATATCTAAATTAGATCAAGGATTCAGTTTTGTTCGCAGAAGTTCAGTTGCTTTGGCTGACTTTGTGCCAAATTTGGGAAGCAAGCCATATGGAAATGGCTCAACTTTGCTCCTATATACAAATGTGAAGTTCCTGGCAAGATCACATTTCTCAGCCAGAGCCGAAAATCTTTTGAAATCTAAAACTATACCAAAGAGGTTTCTTTTTTTTAATATAAATGAACTGCACCCATCTATGAGGAGTTTACCTATTAAGTGATCACAGTAAGGCCTAAAAACCTAGAAAACTAATGAATTTAGTTAAATAAGGAAAATCCAAAGAAAAAAAATTGCATTTTCCAAGTTGCAAATCCCAAGTCGTTATTTCAAGCAATGTTTCTGCAGAGAACATATATCAGTGATAGTGACTACTCCAGAATGAATGATTCTTTGACAGCATTAGCATGCTAGCTAGGTCTTTTTTTTTTAACCTCTGCACTCTAGGCTCCTTATTGGTTCATAAATCTTGATGAGCCTTGTAAATGTTCTCATATTTTCATTAACTGTGACTGTATTGACAGCAAAATTATCCATCATGACCAGTAGATGACCATGCAACAACTCAGTGTAAGAATGATGCAAAGATAAGAAGTCGAAATAAAAAGAAGTATCTACAGGACTTACATCTGTAGAGCTCTGCACTTCAAAATAGCCCTATGAAAATATCAGTTTTAAATAATAATTAATAGAAAAATCCCATTCACGGCTCTCGGCTCTGTAGATAAAAATTATGAATCTGACTGATTTTTTTTTTTTCCCCCCACTGATGTTGTAGTCAGCTAATGAAATAAAGATGAAGCTCTGCAATTTATTTCTTAGGTCAAGCCATAACATTTCCTGAATTATTGGACTGAATGAGAAATAATAGACATCTGAGTTGCTGACTGACTTTTTTTTATTTATACATGATACATACCTAACACTTTCTATTTTGGTGAGTTTTGTAGTTCAGTGGCTGATGCTTTACATCAGACTAATAAGGATACTATTAACAGTTTTAAAACAGTGGTGATTAACTAATTCTGCTGAAAGATGCAAATTTTAAAAATAATCCAGAAAAATCACAAAAATTGATTTATTAGTCCTTCCTTTCCTCCTTCCTTACCCTCAGAACCCAAACCTCTGGGCAACTCATTACCACTTCCCTAAACAGAAGCAAAGTCACCAAGCTAACCACATATGTTTTTTATGCTTCAGCATTCCTGAAATACAAAGTTATCTAAAGACCACTAGTCAGAGGAATTCTTCTTATAAAAGCTTAAGGGGGTAAAGCATCAGGTATTAGTAATGAGGATTTCTGTCTGCAACTTGAAATTGTTTATCTTCCATTTTCAGTAAAATTCTAACTTCTTTATTCCAGACGGTCAGTGGTAGAACTTAATTTACAAAAACAGTTATGTTGCCATGTTAATTAAGCATAGGAAGGTGGTCTTTAAAAGGGCATTTTGTACTATTTTTCTCCCTATCCTACAGTTTTGAGACCTATGTAGAGTGGTTTAAATGAAAAAAAAAAAAAAAAAAAAAGTGACATTGTTTCCATTGCAATCAGTGAGTTTTTGAACCAGGGCCACTTATGCAAATGAAACAAAAGTGAGTGAGCCATTTGCAATGCATAATTTAGCTAAAAATGTTAACCTCTCCTTCTGTTCAAGGCTTATCCACAAGCAGATCACACATTCCTTGAATTTATTTCTATTTAGACATGCTTTCTGGGAAAAAAATAATTACTCTAGTGGCTTTATATCACAATTATTCATGAGTATTTGGTAACATTTATTTATAGTTGTGTCTGGTAGTAAGTACAGATTTATTTATTATTTCTGATTCAAATAATGGGGTTTAAAATATCTGCAGCTAAAATTCTGTAACATTTTCTTTAAAGAGAGAATAGGACCTGTTTGTCTTATTCTTAAAATTCTTAACATTTTCAGAAGCAGATTACAGTATCAGACAGAGCAACTACCTGTAAAGAGTTTCCAGAAAGGAGATTTTTCAAACTGCCTGTACTTTAAGCCTTCCTATTTCCACAACAATTGGAACATATGATCTAATTCTGTTTAAAATGCTATATCTGGCTTGCCTTTGAGAGGTCATAAAGACAGAATTGTAAAAACATTGTTATCTTTGGGCCCTTTGCATGCGGAGGAAAACTTTCTGACCATGCACAGACCTCACTAGGAGCCCTGTGACTATGTTAGCATACTGTAAATGTTAATATCGTAAAGCCCATCTCTCAGCTTTGGTTTCTAACAGACTGGGCAGCATAGTGATGCAGCCTCCTGTTTGGTTTGTAAGACTTGGTGAGCTTGCATCTGCTCACGTCATGAAGAAAATGTAGCTCATCTGCAAAAAAGGTGCCAGATATACTCACTGGAATCCCAGATTCTAATACAGGAGACTGTGTTGTTTGGATAACAAGGTATGGGAGCAGCATTTTTTTTAGTTTTCTTCCATAACTGCAGTAAACAGGAAGTGCAACTCAGTAGGTTGGACTTTGGTTTATTAGAAGAGTAATGCTTTCCTATCATAATAATAGCTGCAGAAGACTAAAGAGAAACAATTATTCTTAGTAAATTATAAACATATTCTGCCATAGAATGTTTGTAATTAGCTGATATCATGTGATTTTGAATAAGCAATGTCTTAAACTTATGAGTATTTAACTGCAAGGAAGAAATGCAGATATTCTAATATGTTTATTGGCATGAAAATTGTAGTGCTAATAAAGCTAACGGTTTATAAAAGAAATAAAACAACAGAATAATAGAAACACCAATTATAGCAAGATAATTATGTAGATTGTTCTCAATATAATTAACTAAACAACATGACATTGATTGGCTGTTATCCATAAGCAATAAAAAAAATCATATAAATTTTTAAATAGAAAAAATGGAACTACATTATAAGCACCCATTTTAGATTTAGTTCCTGAAGGGCAGAATATTTCCGCTGCAGTTTACTCAGCATCCCATTCCCAAACTGGTATTCCCTTGGGTTCCAGTCTATATCACACCAACAAGGCTTAAATTAGTGAAGATGTGAATATGCTAAAATCAAAAAGATCCCAAATGAAGCTTATTTTATATTTGTTAGACTAAGCCTTTTGGATTTACTGTACTCCATTAAAATATTTTTTAATCTCCAAAATTTGTTTTATATTCCTCCCAAATGGAATTAACCATCTATCGAGGCCAACATCAGTCATTGCCAAATGATTTTATTTTTTTAGTAATTGATTAATTTACCTGCAGAGGCATGTTCTCCTGCTGTCTAGGGCAGGAACAGAAAGTTTCTTAGTAACTATCACACACCCTTTATCATCAAAGGGAACAAAAATTTTGTCTTACCTTTGTTCCTGAACTACAACACAGATTGTAATAGCATGTGCCTTGAAATGCCACGAGGCATAAAGATGTTAGGCCTTGCTTCTGGTTTTCTCATATTTTTGTATATTATATCTGACACTTTCTTTAATATACATATGTGTATTTATTCGGCCTTCCTTCCTATAAGGAATAATCCCCATCCCTTGGGAACACACTGAGAATAATTTCCTAGCTCTAAGAAGCTAAAGGAGTTCTACTTGGTAAACCACAACAGTGCTTTCCCTTTAAATGTTTGCATGAACTGTCAGAGAATTTAGTTTACCTCTGTAAGAAAACATGTATGATCAGTTGACTCTTACAGATTCAAGATTGCAGAACGCAGACTGAATGGGAATAACAAGAAGTAGGGGGAGGGGGGAGGTGTCCTGTACACAAGACGTTTTCAGGAAAGAAAATCTCAATTTGACCTGAGGACTGACTGTTAAATGAATTTGGATTTTTATATTAAGGCAAATTTAGAAGATTGCTTCTACTGGGGATAAGGAACTGAACAACCTAATTCAGTTCCTGTGGTAAGACTCATAAGAATTGACTGCATACTGTATTAACTTAATGATTTGATTGCTGAATGTATGTATTCGATGGTCTGTGATTTAATTCAGTTCCACACCTGCGCTTGATTTTCTAATTATAATATCTAATTTCTTAGATTAATAATTGACAATGTTTTGGATTGGCTTGCTTTTTCGTTTGTTTTATATTTTTTTATAAAACCTGCAAGGATATATAATAGCAGATTAAATGAGAAATTAGTAACTCGTACTGGCAGTCTTAAAAAGTTACTTGAGTACATTCTTTTGCCTAATGAAGTAATTGATTCTCTCTCTGAAACCCACACACTGATTCCCAAGCAGAAAGACGTGTGAAAAGAATGCCAGGGTTTTGCCAGGTTATCTGTGACTCCAGGGTGCATGTTTCCTTGTACCCATTGTATGATACCCCTTCCACTTCCTGTGTAGACTAGCGAGTTTTGAAATAAGAATACCCTATGCACATATGAACTTGAGCACGGTGGTCATAAAAGATGTGAAAACCGAGACCTTATAACTCAGTTCCCACAAACAGAAAAAACACTATTTTTGAGTAGTTGTAAACACAATAGCATCATGAACATAGTAGAAACAATCTATAAATGAGTTAATATTTTTTAAATTATTTGCCTGTTGCACCTTGCATGAAAATAATGTAAAAAGGAGAAACAAAATTATGCAAGTTTTCTGCTCTACTCTGTTAGAATACTTTATTAATATTCAAGTAGCATATGTTTGTTTTTAGATTTTTCCCGAAATAATTCTTTTTTTGGTATAAAATCTTGTATGGCAGTAAGAAATGTCAGAGCTAAAAACATAGTTAAAAGCTTCATACTTGAATTGGCAATTTATTCTTTTGTGCAGAGATTGAATGTAAGGGTCCATATTTTTAGTCGGTGATGTTGACAAAACTGACATATAAATGAAACAACTTACAGCTGAGATTCTGTGTGCATTTGACAAGCTATAATGGAATTGTTTGCAAAGTTTTATTGAAATCCCTGCTTCCATTTATCTTTGTTAGCACAGCTACAGAAATCTGTGATATAATATTCCTGTATAAATTAAACTAACTATAACAGAATTAGACAAGGAGAGGAAAAGAGAATAGCATATTTTATTCTAAAGGAAAAATTTTTTGTAGGAAAATATTTATACATTATTACTTTGTCTTTTATAACAATTGGTTTGGGTCTATTTCTTTAAGAATGCCTAAAACTTGCAAGAATCCATAATCAAGGATGTAGAATAATTTCCTTTGTCTCTTTTGTCAGGAAGAGAATTTCTGTACATTGGTGAACTTTAACCCAAACATTTCTTCTTAACAACTGACAGTGTAGATTATCATTCCTAAGTGCTTTGTTCTCTTTTACTATATGATGCATGATGAAAAAGTTCAGAGCAGTCCAAACTGTTTGCTGAACAAGGGACTAAGTTCGTACAAGATGCTAAGCACCAATTCTCAATCCACCAAAATGTTTAACTTATGTATAAAGGTAAACATTCAATAGGAATCCGAAGTCCACTGAAATCAAATGCTTATATCCACAGGTCCCCACCAAAAAAGCTAACTGGAAAATATCAGGAAAGAAAGTCTTATCTTTAATTTAATTATATTTTCATATGCATATTTTATATTGGCTTTCATGAGACTCCAAAAGTTCCTGTGACCTTGCAGTTAGTGACCAACTTCAAAAATACCACAAAACAGAAATGTCATTACAATAATGATACAAATGTGTAAGTACAGCAAAAATAGCTGAAAGGAAAAAAAAAAATCTTGGAGAGTTTATACAAGTTTTCTGAGAAATGGGAAACAAATTGTTTCTGCTAATTTAAAGCCTAACTGCAAGAATATTTATGTACCTGCCTTTCATGATGATGCAAACTAAATGACAGTAAATCAAAATATCCAAAATGTGCCAGTACATATTAAACTATTCCATGATTCAGTTGAAGATCCTAATAAACCTAGAAGTTTAAGATAACTACAGGTAAAGAATACATTGTGGCAGTGAATTCAAGATTCTTTTCAAGAGAGAACAGCCCGAGTCAGCCTTTCATAACCCATTACTGTCTGCTGTCCGTTACCTTACACCACCTTCTCCCCACATTTAAACCTCTGCACTCCTGAAGAAAACGACTCATGCCTTGACTCCAGAAATTAGTCTAAATTATTTAATTATCTGAAATTGGCTCACTTAAAATCCATTTAATATTTAAATTGTTTCATTATTTTTCAGAAAATTGAGATCTGCATGTTTACATGAAAATCATGCAATGGTGTGGAATAGTCATCACAAAATGTCATAGTGTGCATAAGACCCTACCTAAATGGCAAGAAAGCCAAAAGAAGATGAGCAAAAGTTAGTCACTATTTCAGAAAAAAAACAACAATTTCTCAAGATTAAAGTTTTAATGATCCGTTTTACCCTGCTAAAGTCAAACTAGATAAAAAATATCTATGTTAAAGAAAATCAAAATGTAAATTATTGGGTTTTTTTAGGAACAGCCAAACATTTTTTAAAGCTCTATTCACAATGTTAACTGAACAATTTGGTAAACACATTTGATTGTTTTGTAATACAGAAGAACAAATTATATTTCATTGTTTAATTTTCAAACCATTCAACACAATTGCTTTTAGATTAAGTCAGTCTGTTCATGTTAATAAAAGGTATATGCCAAATACTAAATCCTATCATCCTTTGTGGCTAGCTGACTGCATGCTTAATATTTTCCCTTAAGCATTTTCTGGTTCTGTTTCTACCCAGTCTTACCTGACAAGGTTGTGCTTCATGATAAAAGCTCCTATGTAAGTAAAAATACAGCACCTTCAACAGAAGAGGCTACAGCATTGAAGAGGAAATAGAAAGAGGAAGATGTATGTCCTTTTAAATAAAAGCTCTAAATTCAGAGCTGTTCATCTGCGTTTGGGTGAGAGTCTTCCAGTGGGTGGGGGAAGAAGAATTTTTGCTTTCTTTTTTTTAAATTAACATTTTAAAATTATTTTCTTCAATGGTTTTGAACAAATGAAGGGAAAATGAAAATACAGAAGCCTGAAAACAAAGCAAGAATTTCAGGAAATGTTTATAAACACAAAACAAATAACAAAAAAAAAGGGTATTAAAAAAATATTTCATCATTTCTCCACATTCCTTCAGTCCTGCAGTCTGTGTTGGCTACATCACTGATAGCACAGAGAAGGATTTTAAGAAAGTAAACACGTGTTTATCCTTTTATCTTACTTTAAATATATCGGAAGCAAAAACGCATTTTCCTTCTCTATGCTTTGATTTCCACAATAGCTGCTGTTTGAAAAAATGGATCGATATGAAATCACCACCGAAAAAGCTTCTGGTAACAGTACTAAAAATCCCCTGTACCTGAAAGACTTGCTCTCCCTCAATCTCTGTACAGACCTGTCAGGTGCTGAAACAATCATGGTTACTGGAAACCCAGCTCCTCTGTAATCAAAGGGAGTTTTCCCACAGGCTTTGACAAGGCCAAGATTCCACCTTATAAATTAAGTCAAACATTTATGAAACCCTTTAGAAATTTCAACTCTTCCACATGCTTTTGAGATCCTGAAAAGTCCCAAAACATGCACAACAGGAATTCAGCCGTCTTTATTAGAAAGAACTTGTATCTGTTTACTTTACAAAATGCCAGATACACCTGAATTTTCTTTTAGGTATTTGCTGCTTCTGACTGCTACTGTCTCCTGTTGTGTTATGCTTTTCTTCAGAAGAGACAATAGTGAATAACTTAAGGATTTGAATATCAGCTTGATGTGGACTTTATATTTTTAAGACATGCTTTCTATAATATTTATAATTGTGTTCATCAAGACAGCAGTGCTCCATTGCAGGGGATCACTCATTATTATGCTCACAAACTAACACTGAAGAAATGTATAAAAGATTTATCCCAGGGTTGATACATCCCATTTGGAGTCTGGAGAAACAAAATTTCTCCTGCTGTGAGACAGAGAGGAGGGCAACTTAGAGACTGTATGTGATTTGAAATACCTTGCTGTGCTGGTTGTCCACCCAGCTTGCCTGAACTTTTTGAGTGATTGTGCTGCTATGGGTGCATTTCCTACATTTACAGATGATGCAGAGGTAGGAAAAAAAAGCTTCAGACTTTTGTACAGTGATAGGCCTGATTCTTTAAATTAGTACACTTTCTCATGCCACTTTGCCCCCACTTTACTACCCTAGTCTATCCCAGACTGCAGCAAAGAGTACACTTTCTAACTAGTCCTTCCCCTCAAAGCTTGTTCACATTTATAAGCAGGTATGAAAATTATTTAAAATTATTTTCAGGTTTCCTTCAGTGTCTGTATCAATTGACCACTAACACATACCAGATCCTTATTTCCCCTTTAAATACCTCTATTCAATAAAATGCAATGTAATCTACTGTAAAAGCAGGAAGTTTTAGAAAATGTATTTGTTAATGACATCAAAATTATGCTTCTAAAGATGATACCTGAGCATCATCTAGCCCATGCATCATTGTTAAATATATCTCATGTTTCAACTCTCTCCAAATGTCTATTATTATGTAGGAAAACATAGATCAAACTCAGTAATAGTGGGTTGGATTTTTTCCTACTTGCTTCAGCAGAAATAGGATTTTCACTCATTATATTTTTTGATAAATCCTGGTAGAGTTTTCAAAAGCTGCATTACAACACAATAATTCTTTGTACTTATAGATCACTTAGAAATTGTTTTGCTAGTACATATATAATTATATTAGAAGTTTGCTTTTAAGTGCAATACTTGTTAATAAATTAAATGTAAGTTGTAATAGGTTTTTCATTCAATGTTAAATTAAATTGTTAGGCAGACTGTCTCTATGGCAGTCACTGATAATAAACCAAAAAGCTACTTTGAGCAAAGTGATCCTAGTTTTCATCGAAAATAGAGTTCATGTCCAGCACATTTCTGAAGCTATTACCCTCAGAGTTATTTAAAATGTGGGCTGCTGAATTTATGACTCGTTATTCAACAAACTGTTACTTAAACCTTAGTCTTCCCCATTACCAATAGCAATATTGAATCTCTTTTTTTCTGTTCTTTTCTACAGGATTTTAGCTAACTAATGGAAGTATACCATAACACCACCCTCAACTTTGGCAATGCAGTGGGGAATCTAGTCTGATTGAGTAGAGATTTATCCTTTAAACCCTGTGACTTCCTATTATCTTGTTTTCATTGGCATTAGGCAAAAGGTGCTCCTGGGTAAAACTAATTCAAGCAGTTGAGAATTCAATTTTTTTCAGTGTTCTCTTTCAGTTTACATTCACTGATACAAGCTATTGTGCTAGAGATATCACTTTCATCTTCTCCAAAATCTTTGGCTAGATCATCATCACCTTTATTAATACTGGAAGCTTAATTTTAAAATGGGGTGCAAGAAAGATTAAAATAATTTTGCAGAACAATCTGTATTGTTGTCTGAAGCATTAAAACTTCAATAAAAATTGAGTAATGTATTTATCGGGGGAGGGGGGAAGCTCCTATTTTAGCTCTCCTTTTGGTCATTATACTTGAAGTTCCCATTAACCTTAACAATGCCATCAGACAATTTTTTGATGGGATGAAATATTCCTCTAACAGAAAAGGCTAGATCTGGAGATGATGAATCCCATGAAAAGTGTTAGCAGGTTAGAAAAGTCTGACAGAACTAATACATCAACAGATTCAGTACAGCAGAGGGAGTGCCTGATTGGCATACAAAATTCAGGGAGACTTCTGTCAACATTATATCCTTCTCCCAACATCTTTCTGTTACGTTAACATTTTCTTCTCTGTCTCCAAAAATAGCTCAAGAGCCCTGCATAAACCCACTATAAAACTAAAATGTACCAAAATTCCTAAGAAAAACTCTGCCAAATCAGGCTTTGCTTTTGAGTGCAGATACCTGTGATGTCAAGCAGACACCTTGAAGAGTACTGGGCAAGAAAGTTTCCATAACTTTGTCTGTGAAACTGAACCAATATTTAGGGAATGAGGTAGTTTCTGATTTTGTTTATTGTTCTTAACCTTTGGCAAGTTGTTTCTCTGTATATTGGCTGTTAGTTACGTGCCTATTCTGAGACAGCACAGGTGTTACAGTCATTGTAGTTGGATTGCACTTCTGCAACATAGTGACCACACGTTGAATTTTTTGTGATAATCATGAAGGGAAAGCCACCATCAACACAGAATAAGCTCATACAGAAACAAGTAAATGACTTTAATTGTCATAGCTGAAATGGAATGACAGTAGAAAAGGCAAGGCTGGGCACCTGAGAAGCAGAAAGACAGCAAACTCCTAACTGTTCAGAAATGGTGGAGACAATTTAGAAAGAAAAAACACATGGCAGTCTGTCTGCAATGTGAACTGAACTCCAGTTTAGTAGCTTGAATTGGTACCTTAGGAGGATGATCTTAGGAGGCTGGATCAAAGCTGAAATTATTCTTATTTCCTGGAGAAAAAAAAAGATTTCATTAAGAATTAAAATCCCTCGTTTGAATGTCTTAGAACATAATTAAATACTTGAGGCTTTATGTTTAATTGTTCTAAATTGCAAAAGCCCAGCAACGCAAGTGATGCATCAGTGGAGAATTAAGATTTTTCTTTTCAAGGAGCAGAGTGCAAACAACTGACCATGCTGAGACATATTGTCTTAAAGATCTGTTTTTTTCACTTGAAATTCAAGGGTTTTTTCCAGAGAGATTTTCAGTGGTAAAAAGGCTTGTAGGGGTTCTGGTCTGCATTGTCTCTTAAATGACATTGAAAATGCTCTCAGGCCTTTTTTTTTTTTTTTTTAAATCGCAGGAAGTGATAATTATAATTCCACTGTAACCTCTATATATTTTGTTTTAGTCAAACTATTTTTAAAGATTGAAAAAAATATTTAAAAGCATCAGAAATAAAGAAAAAATTATTTTTGAAATGCGGATCTACCCTACTCTTGTGAGAGGAGTGTGAAGAAAAATAAAAAAGTTAACCTAATTATACTTTTCTCATAAATTACCAGTGAAGAGGGGCTTCCTGAGGGATGAGAATATTAAAACATATACTTGATTTTCAAGTCAGCTTTTATTTCTATTTTACTCCTAATGTCTACATCATGTCCTATTCATGATAATGGCACTTAAAACTAAAAAAGGGCTATTTTCTACAGCTTTTATGCCACCGTAACAAAGTAGCATGCATATCCCCTCTGATTAATTTGGGGGTTTGCATATGAACATAAAAGGTTGCTACTGTTTTGTCACACATCGAGGTACTGAACATTGGGAATATTTCCATTTGAAGTTATTTTTTATCCTGAATCTGTCTTAACTGGCTGGATCCTCAGCCGTTACAGAACTGCACATAGTACAAGTCAAGATGGCAGAGACACAGGCTGTTTATAATGCGATAATGTGGAAAACAGGGGTAAGGATCCTTATTGAAGGCCTTATTGTACCTTTACTGAAAAAGAAATAACAAAAAAAAATCTAGGCTACTAAAACAGAGCTGACAACTGAAAAATTTGAAAGTTGTTTTATGAAGAGTTTATTTTTAAACATTTTTCCTGACTAATTTTGCCTATCATTCTATTGCAAAGTTTTCAGCCGTGACCTCATTTACTTTGTTAGAGATCAAAAATCATGTACATGAGTGTATTCAGGTGCAAAAGGGTTGCGAAAGCTGATCAGGTCCAATTGGTTTAAAAATGGGATACAGAAACAGATGTGATAGACTGCCATAAGCAAACTTTCCTTTTATACTTTCAAGTACAGCTTTTCTTTCTGTCCTCTTCTCCATAACTTTATTTGATTAAGTAGTTCTATTCTGATCTTATACTAAAAATAATGAACAATTGAAGTTTAGTCTATGTTAGTGTGAGGGGCTTTCAGTCTGCCATGGGGCAAATTCTGCTCAGTGTCAAAGGCATAACTAAAGGCAGAGAATAGGCTCATTTTATGTTCCAGTTCCATGAAAAAATCAAAGTTGTTCAGTAGCGAATATCTTTTCTACCCAAATATACTATTAATTAAGAACTGTGCTCTACTCTTTTCCTCCAGGACCCCAAAATTCATAAATTTTGGTTCTTTGGGAAAATTAGATGGGGTTCAAAGTGATCTCAAATTCATTTCTCCCTGATCGGTTAGCTCATTAAGTAACTTTAACCAGCTTATGTAACAGCTTTTATGTTAAATAAATTATAATAAGGAATCAATAGTAAAGCTAGCCTGATCAGGGAGAGGATCAAAGCTTTATACACAGATTATTGGCTGAATATCCTTGGAGTGTGATCCCTGTGAAATTAAGGGCAGATGCTTAGTAGTTTACAAAGTGATTTTTATATTACAAGTACACAGATACGTGACCAGTCTCGTGTGCCTATGGGTTTTCAAACAGATGCAAGTACAGGTCAAAACTTATATATGCGTGTGTTCTTCACACCTCAAACTAATTAAATCCTATTCCTTGGCATGTTTGAATTTTTAATGAATTTGTAAATAATAGTATAAACAAAACACTTCTAAACTGCTTTTTCTTAAATCTCATTTTTGATGTTACATAACTTTTCGCATAGTCTTTCCTTCACCATTTACGTTCTCTAACATATGGTTAAGTAATATCAAGTAATGTTTCTAATTTTCCAGCAGTACACAAAATAAGGTGGGGTTTTTTTGGAAATTAAACAATGTTCAGATCGTTATTTAATATTTAATGGATGTTATAAATCTGCAGATTCACCACTTCTTCTGTGCAAGAAGTGGGAAAAAACAGGAGGAAAAAGGTTAAAGTTCTTTTATAGAAAAAAAGTCACCTAGAACATGAACAATCTTTGCTTAAAGTTCTACTCTAGAGTAGTGAAGCTTTCTAAAACAGCATTATGGGGTTCAGCTTTTATTATCTCAGTGATTTGCAGATAATATCTGTTTTGTGTACAAGTAGAAGGACAGTTTATTCTAACTGCCAGCCCAGCTCAACTTATGACCTAAAAGCCAAGAAGGTTTGGTTTGGTTTTACTTTATTTTGTTTGTTTTTTTTTAATCCGGACTCAGGTATCACCAGTAATAAAGTTTCTGTAACTGGAATTTGGCTTCTAAATTGGTTGATGACATGGGAGGCAGAATAGAATAAGCCATTCTTTTCTTCCATAGTCTTCTTTAAAGCAAATAAATCTATTGAAAGCTTTCTTACTAAAAGCAACAGATAGATTCTGAATGCCTAGGAGTAAGTGTCTTCAGAAGGTAACTGACCCTAGAGGGTTCCAAGAAATGTTAAGCCCTCACAACTCCCAGCCTTAGTCACCCTTGCTTCCTTGCACCACTTGATATTATTCCTTTCTGTTCTCAAAATGAGAAGATAGCTCATGGGAATTGTTTCTTTGCTGTACCCAAGTAATCAAGCTTCAGAAACAAATGAAAACAACAGAACAAGTGGAAATAGAACAGCTCACTTTCTCTGTAAGTTTATATTTTATTGCTCTTTCACAGCAAACTCTTGTCTCATCACCTGCTATTTTCAATCATCTAGTGGGGAAAGGGCACTTCCCATTCAGACTCTCTGGTATGCATAGGGACTGGAGTATAACTGTTACTCTGCTTTCCTGCTGTTATAAAAGCTCGTTCAGTCTTAGTAATGTTTGCAATGCAAAAGACATTTTCATTCTGAGTCCAATTGTTTTCCATTTTTGGCTGATTCAAAAGCATATTCTAGGTTCAACATGCTTAATCATTCTTTCATGTGGTTCAGAAGTTGGCAGTTTTAACTTTAGAATCAGAAGATTAAGTAATGCTCTCTTAACTGGGCACTGTGGCTAGCCATCTTGATTTTTATATCCTGCACTTTCTGTGTTTCCCTAAGTTGTTGGTCCATTATTTAGTTACTGAGCAGTGAAAGTTACGTTTACAGATCTCTGATGTTCAAAACCTCTCTCCAAAGACTGTTCATTACTAACATATATACAAAAAGCCTTTGCTGTATGCAAGATGCCAGGAAATCAGGCAAGAGATTTTCAAATATTATGATAAAGATGAGGAGCTTTAATAGATGTGAAAACACTGTTTCCGAGTGACTAATCTAGCATGTCCAGATCAGTGCTATTCCACTTTTAAATTATCATCTATGCCATAATAATAGTCAGCCCTGAGGCTGATCTGCAATCTTAATTAAACTGTTGTGAAGTCAGTTCACAATAATGAATTAATTATCTGTGGTAGTGTCCCTAAATTTCAGAGAAAGATATCCACTCCACAACTGGCAGGGACTCAGCAGATGTACGTAGATGGTTATCATGGCTGAGCCGACAGCTAAATAATTTTTTATGCTGCACATACCCAGTGAGGATCAGTTGCTGCTGCTCTAAATCCAATCATGCCAAAATGCTTTTATTTTTTCTCTGAACTGAGTTTATGAAGATTCAGACAGCAGATGTTAACGGATCTTTTAAAAAGTTCTCATCAATGTCTGTCTTGTACAGAAGATTAACAATGGCACTAAACAAGATTTTAGACCTTCTGCATACCTTAACAAAGCATGCAGCTATGCATGTTATGGTTGAAGACTTTGAAAACTATTTCTGTTTTGTTTCTTAGAGTTTTATTGTACTGAGTAAATCTGGGTAATAGCAGAAACATAATGTCTAAGTATAATACATACTACTGTGCAAATATCAGTTTTCAAAAAAACATCTGTAGAGAGAGAGAAATGGTTGACAGATACAAAACTATCTTCTCACACATATAGCTCAGCAAGAAACAAAACTTTTTGAGTTGCTGTTAATTAGAAATGTAGGTCATAAGAATATTTTCCAAATACTGCCGCCAGCATAATGTGTTATGTATCAACGTTTCTTTTTTTATGTTTATAGCTTCTTCTTCCACTTACCCTCAGTCTCAAAAGTTGTTGCACAACAAAGGTTTATACAGTTTCATAAGGGAAATAGAACACAATAAATATTGCAATTCTTTTTGACCTGGTCCAAGTTTGATTATCCTCCCCCTAGACAGATGGCAAAATCAAGTCCCGTGAACCTGTGAGATACAACCTTCCCTTACAGTGCAGTCCTACTCAGTGCTTTATCTGTCACCAATGGGAAGTACTGCTGGGCCATTGTATGTAGCCTGAGGTTTCCTTCATGTGCCTAGTCCTAGTCCAGGGTGGGTCAGGATCTTTTTTTCACGCAGACTGTTTGGGTTAGAAGTGCCACACTGATCCACACTGGGAATTGCACGTCCAATCTGATTTTATTCTTTTCAGTTTCTTTGCCTCATGTCCTGGTTTTGGTTGGGATAGAGTTAATTTTCTTCCTAGTAGCTGGTAGTGCTGTGTTTTGGATTTAGTATGAGAACAAAGTTGATAACACACCGATGTTTTAGTTGTTGCTAAGCAGTGCTTACACCAGTCAAGGACTTTTCAGCTTCCCATGCTCTACCGACTGAGAAGGCTGGAGGTGCACAAGAAGCTGGGAGGGGGCACAGCCAGGACAGCTGACCCAGACTGGCCAAAGGGATATTCCATACCATGTGAAGTCATGCTCAGTACATAAACGGGGGGAAAGCTGGCCGGGGGAGCCACTGCTTGGGGACTGGCTGGGCATCGGTCAGCAGGTGGTGAGCAATTGCATTGTGCATCACTTGCTTTG
>NW_008794448.1:2830320-2912165 GCF_000699145.1 Aptenodytes forsteri
TGGCTGGGCATCGGTCAGCAGGTGGTGAGCAATTGCATTGTGCATCACTTAGTTTGTATATTATTATTATTATTATTTTATTCTATTTCAATTATTAAAGTCTTTTTATCTCAACCCACGAGTTTTCTCACTTTTACTCTTTCAATTCTCTCCCCCATACCACCAGGCCAGGGGGGAGTGAGCGAGCGGCTGTGTAGTGCTCAGTTGCCGGCTGAGGTTAAACCACGACACCTCAGTGACTTAATATTTTGTGAGGAACTATATCCTTTTATTTACTTCAAGGCTTCCACCATTTAATTATGTCTTTGTTCTTATAGCATAGAACTGGGATAGGAAATGTTTTTTTTTGTTTTTTCATCTATGCTCTTTTGTTCATTGATTATTTTATATGCATTTCTGATTTCTCTTTTTTCCTTTCGGGAAAAAAATCCCCATGTTTTCACACTCGTATTTGTTTTTTCTATGTCCTTGAGCATTTTTATTTTCTCTGAATTCCCTGTATTTCTCCCTTTATTTATTTGTTACAGTGACTAGCAAATTCATTCTGTATTTTACAAATTATTTACAAGTATTTGGCAGCCTCTATATTCCCAATTGAAAAGTTTCTTCACTTTTTTTTAATAGACTGAGCAGAATTATTTTTCTGAAACTGCATAAGTGATTTATTAATCATTTATATTTGGATATTTGTCATTATAGTCCTTGTAAAACTGCAATCAAACAGCTGAAGAGCAGATCTCCTGTGTGAATAGATCAAATATATCCTATGAATAATATTACAACCAAATGGTAACTTTCAATGGGACAGACTACTCAGAGATGGAGACATTTTTGAAAAGAAGACTCTGTGCTCTAAGTAATTTAAAAGTTTATCAAAAATATGATTTTTAAATTCTTAGATTATAAAAAAAGGATAAATGTCTTCAGTAACTTATTACAATACATTTAATAGCTCTATAAATTCCATGTGAATGATTTCAATGCAGAACGAAAGGAACATATTGAACAGTACATTCATAAGGGACAAATTTTCAAAATCACGTGCTTATATTAGACTTCCTAATGCTTGTTGGATATCAAGGGCGGAGGAAAGCAATTCAAAGAATTACATGGGCATGTAAGCCATTTCCAGGGATTTTAGAAAATGCCCAAAAGGCATCTAGTGTCTTTCAAGTTCAAAGTGATACCTAAGTCATTTAACCATCTTCAGAAAATTTACCCTTAAAGGAATGGCCTGTTATGCAAAGATGCAGCTCCTTCTACTGAAACTGAAAACATGGGTTTAGGATTGTAATTTTAAGCAGTAATTTAAAAGATGAAATGTTAAACAATGAATAATTCAACCAGCTTTAGCCACAAAACAACCTTTCCTACTTCTTTCCTTCTTTTTTTTCCTCCAGTATTTCTCCATAAAACTGTAAGTCTCTTCAAAAAAAATGAAATGGGGCAGTAGATGTTCAGAGGTATTATTAATGTTCCTGTCACAGTAGTTTCTTGTCCACTGGGAAATTGTTCATTTATGGTGAACCAGACCTCGACTATAGATGGAGCTTTGCAAGCTAAAAATATTTCCCTTCTCAATAATAAAGAAAGGACTTTGAAATAATACATTAAAAATGTCATTGAGGGCACTGTAGATGACTAATGAGTGACTTGAAAAGAATGAGTGCAATGTTTAGCCTTATAAGATTATTTATTGACTGGATTTTTACTATATCTATTTTTGATTGACCTTTTCTGAAATATAAGAATTACTCTGTGTCTGTCACCATATTTATGAGGTTTTGGTGCTAGTGATTAATGGCTAAAGAAAGTAGATATACCACTAAAGATTTGTTCTCTTTTCTTATTATTTTTTTAAAGGGGAAATAAGTCACCACTACCAATACCACATCTATGTTAATGACAGTCTGTAGACTCAGATTTACTTGCAGGTTTCAGTCTTGTTGGTTTGAACACAAATTCAGTATCTGCAAATTTGTTTTTGAACAGAAAACCCGACAATTTCTGTGAAGAATGTCTTGTGCTTAAAATTTCTATTTTATCATTATGTTGGTTAAATTTCTAGGCTAATTTTATTTAGACCACAACCTGATCTATTTAGCAAAACATTTCATAATAAACCCTTCACAAGAAAAAAGAAATTAAGATAGTTCAAAATGACATGAACATTTGAGAGGTAAAGCAAAACAAAACCACAACTTTGTTTCTTCCTCTCGATAGAAGCAAGGAAAGGCAGTTTCAATTTTTATTATAATATCCAGGGAGTAAAACATATTTGATAGCTCAGCAGCAGACAAAGACTTTCTATTTAAATGAGAGTAGATGACACTGAGCAGGAATTGGTATGATTATGCCTTTCTGAAGAGTCATAACTAATGAAACAGTCTAACGCTCATGAAGCAAAACTGGTGACAAAAGTGAGAAGAATGCAACTGGCAAGACCAAAAAGACAGTGGAGGAGAATGTGCATCTATATGCATATGTGGTTTAGAGAAAGAAAAAAGAAAAAAAGAAGACATAAAAAAACTTATTTTAATGTTTTTGCAGAAGAAAGTCTCTCTTATTGGACATATCTGCTTACTGTATATGAAATTCTAGGAGGAGGAACCTAGTGAAAATGAGTAAACTAAGACAGAAATTTTCATATCTAATGTTGAGGGGAAAAAAAGTCTCAGGTAAAATCAGTTACATTTTACAAATACTGAGATGGTAAAAAGGCAGAAATAAAAAACATACTGTTTTCTGTGAGATTATCCAACTTTTAATGTAGAATTCACCCCCTTGAATTCTGTGCCACTTCTCATTTTTTGTTTAGATTAGTGTTTTTCACACATCTATAAGTACTGTCTCTCTGCTTCCAGAAACAGTGATTTTATACTTGACATTTTTCTAATTATTTGGTTCTTGATGGCAGGTAGTTTCCTTCTTCCCGTCCCTCTGCCTCTGTCTCTTCCTCTCCATTTTCATCTCCTCTCCTCCCCTCTCCTCTCCTGTCAATGTGTGGGCTTCTACTCTTGCAAAATTGGGATAATTTGATTTAGTCACATCTGCAATGAAAGAGAATTCACATGAACAGTTAGAGTGTCTCAGCTGACATGCAATAGCTTTTTAACCTTCAGCAACTTGTTTGTGTGTCTGAGTCTTTATATTTCTTTCTAAGCTTTTTTCAAACATTTCAAAAGTCTAGTGGAGTTGATATATTATATTATTTCTCTTGTTGGAGGTACTTAACAACACACCTAAGTTTATTCCTCAGTAGTTTCACTGAAACTATCAGGACAGTTTACATACCTGAGCTTCAACAAGAGCTTTATAAATCTGATTTCTCAGAGGGGCATAGATACCACATCATCTACTTTGTAGTCTCAGAACTGCCTTTCGGTGACCGCGTTGCTCTTTGTCTGCCTCAGTTTCCATGCTGTCTCGTTTGTTTTCCTTTCCTAGGGGACACCTACAAGGCTACATAGCTATCATAACCACTGCTAGACCTCAAAACATTCAAAATGTGATTCCCAGAATAAGCAACTCTTTCCCCTCTTGGCAGGAGTTCTGAGTTGCGTTTGTCTGCTCAGAACATAGCTGAACTGTGCAGTTGCCTGCATGCCACCATGAGCCACATGGAACTTCTATGTGTGAGATTAGCATCCAGTGCTCACGCAGCAAGAGGAATTTGAGCCCTGGTCTCCCAAATGCTAACTGTTCTTCTAAGGTGAAGGATTCTTAGAGATAGAGCTGTCCTTGTTGCATAAAAGAATATCAGTGTGCGAGAGAGGAGAAAAAAAAACTAACTCTGTCGGTTGCTCTTCAAGGCACTTGTCAGGGATATGCAACATAGGGATTCATGGGGTTCTAGTCCCAGGAAACTTGGGATAGTTATGCAGAAGTGATACAATTTTCAGTGGAGTCACTGGAAAAAACCCGTCTCAGGATGCCCCATGATGTCTGGGTTTTGCACATATACAGGGAAATGTAATTCAAGTTTTGGCTCCAAATCTCTTCCATGTGACAAGTAAATATTGTTCCTTGTGAGTGGTTCATTTGGGGGTTGCTCTTATTTTTCATGGATAGAGGGAGACTATGAAAATGCTTTAATGTAAAAAAATTCAAACCTTAAAGGGAGGGATCTTTGAGGTAGGCAGGAAGGCACCTACCTCTGCTTAGAACAGAAGTTTAGGAACCTGAGTCATACTCTTTTTTTCTGTTTTATACCCAGAACATCTGTGAATCTTTTCACAGCCTCTTACCTCTTACCATGAGATCTTCTATGTGAGAAGTTTGGTTTGCCAGATGTCCCCTTAAATTAGGATATGCAGTGCTGATTTTACCCTGCCTTAGTACTTTTTTTAGGAAATAATCCAAGGAAACATAGATATCATGTCAGATTAACACAGCCTGAGGTACTATACGTCAGAAGAACCACTAACCTGTCCATCTATGTTCCTCTAGTGCTCGGTAAATGCAATGTATTTAAACATAGCTAGGTTGGAAAGTAAAGAAGGGTAAGCAGTGTTCTGCACCTGATTTTGGCCAAAAGGCACTCTTGGAGACTGTTACCATGGCTCAGCTGATACACAGTAATTAAACTGTGAGAACTTCATTGTATGCAAATCCTTAAAATGCTTCCTAAGTCTCTCAGAAAGACCCTGAGAGAATGATATGTGTCAATACCTCTGTACTACTTTCCTGCCTCCTCAATACTTCCACAATTATAACCAGATTTCTTGCTCAGTTCAGTACTGGCCTTATCACTCTTATTCTCCTCCACAGCTGCAAAACATGATCCGGATTCTCCTCCTATTGTGAAACATGTCAGAGTATGCGCCTGTCTGATTAACAATATCAGACTCGTGTCTTATCTTTCTGCAATTGGACATACTCAGCTGTGAGGATGTAAGGGAATTGAATTAGAGATGTCCTGTATAACCCTGTGAAGATTAATGTACGCTGCTGAATCTCTGACTCTGAATATGTTCCCACTGGACGACAGGATGGGAAGAGTAGGATATTTTGTTATCTATGGCCATGACATTATGTCCTAGTTTCGCACACCACGATACAAAGCAGTTGTTCTACTCTGAGAGAAGTTACAGGGATGATGTAGATGGAATATCAGAAAGGTAAAAATTATTTGATCAGAATGAAGCATCCCAAGCCTCTTCCTAAGAAAGGCTGTAGTTTGACAATTACATTTTACAGCTTCATGGAGACTAGCATCTTGCTGATTTGTGCTACCCTGTGTGATTCTGAATGTCAGGTGTTTTTAGTAGTTCTCACCTCCACCTAGTTTCCAGACCTTCCATAAAGTTCCTAACATGGTTTTGTAATATATTTCTGCTGTGATTCCTGACATTTTTCATGATCAGACATAAAGCTGGATTAAAAAGCAGTAAATACAATGCTTACTTGTATTATTTCTCCTAGATGTCAGACCGTCTCCTTCACACCTTCTTACATCCCCTGTTCTGCCTTTTATTTTTCTGTGGTGAAAGACTTTCAGAGTGGCTCTACTTTGCTGTTGGTCTTTACTGTCATAGGGGTTTTTAACATGTGGTTTGAGTCTCTCATTTCCATATTGAGAGCCAGCAGAGGAGGTTTCATCCTGAAGTTACTTTAATGAGAAAGCAATGTTTTCTTAGCAGATGAAGGGCATCTCGGCAAGGCAACAGAAATGAAAAAATAATGGCCTGTTGCACAGGCTGTGTTGGATTTTAGGTCCACTCCTGCTAGATTTCACCCTGTCATATATTGGGGGAGGGTTGTATTAATTTGGTTTTAAGCGGAATTTTAGTATTATGGAATAAAAGCATTTTCTGTGATAAGAAAGATTTGTAAAACTAATGCATGATAGAGAGCACGAGATGAATAAAGAGGATTTTGTTTCCACAAAAGCCCTAAAAACCCAATTTTTATATGGTTGCACTGCACGGATGCAGTGCAGATAGCTCCAGAGTCTCTATCACACTACCAATACTGAGCTGTCAGAAAGCTGCCGTAACTTTTTTCTTTTTTTCTTTCTGTAACACTTTTTAGCTTCCTGCAAAAAGGGATTAAAGGGGAAGCAGCTCCAGCTAGCCTTGGAAAAGCTATTTAGCTTGCGTATTGTGGAAATGGCTTCCCCAGCTAGTTACTGCCGTTTTATAACACTGCAGCATATTGGATCAAAGACTAGAACTGCCACCTCCTGTTTACAATGGGCTGGAGCAGTCACAGAAGTATCAGGGCTGCTTTCTGCCTTGGTGTGATTGGGAATAAGACTGACAATGGTAGGTCGCTACCAACAGGTTAATTTCTTTTTTTTTTTTTGGTCTTTCACCTGCAACGTCAATGCAAGTATAGCTAAAATGTTGAACCCAGAAGAGAAAGTGTCTTTTTGCATCCTTTCAAATATTCTTGAATATATCTGAAATACCAGTCACAAATATGCATGCAATACTATTGTTTCAGAGATAATTTCAAAGGCAAAAGCATGGAGAGACAGGAAAAGAAAACCTAAAAATAATCCTTAAACTGTGTTCTAGATTTTTAATGTATGTTATGCTGAAACAAGAACTGCTGTTAGACTGCACAAACACTATGTCCCAAGGCTTAACACTTAGAAAGGATACTTTTATAGCTCTGCCAGTACCAAATTTGTGTGACAGCAGTCAGTGATTTTCATTTTGCAGTGACAATATGGTGTTTAAAAATCTCAATTGACTGATAAGAATACTTCCTTTTAAAGGTGAAGTTACATTCAAAGTATCCAAACAAAGGGTGTAATTTTGGGACTTTGGTAGGATAATCAGCATTTGGCAGCCCAATTTCTAGTTTATGTTTCTGATTTCTCTTTCTAGCTTTGAGAAAGTGTTTTTGTTGATTATATTCACCAAAAGAGAAGCAGAGCAGAGAGACAACAGCCTGCAATTTTCTTACTGGACTCAAATACAAACTTTAAGATTCCCTTCACTGACTGTGCCTGTTAATGCAGGTACCTTAGCGGGAAGATGTGCACACACCTTTAAAGGCGGCTTTTCAAGAGAAGAAACACAAGAAAGAAACATGGGCATTCATCATGTTCTGATAACACCAACTAAGGTGGGAGACCTGTGCCTTTCTTCTGTGTCATTTCCGTATATACCTTAAACAGATGATGTCATTCCTTTTCCTGTATGTGCTTTGTGCAAGAGCTATGAATTACATCATTGCCCGCATTTAGTGCTTCTAGTTGGTTATCCAAGGGGTGCACACTGTCACATGTGAAAAATAATAGGATAAAGATGAAGTTGACCTGCTGCTTGTTTTCTTGCAGTGGCCTTGGAGGTATGCTGAGATCAGAGAGCATGATGCACGCTGCATCATAGGACCAAGGATCTTGTGAGGATATTAGGCATCTATAATATACAATCTGCTTGTGACTTAAACCACTCTGAAAGGTCCAAACCTTTTGCTTACTTATTTTCTGATTTTTGTATTGACAGGCTAACTTGTATGTGCAGACATTGGTTTGTGGGCTCAGTGATGACTTAAGGACTTTTGCCTGGAGACTTCTAAGCTTTTTGCAGTCTGTACAAATGCCTTTTTTTTCTTCATGGTCTTCTACCTCCAACTAGAACTGCTTATATTTTTAGTTCTGGAAGTTTCTGATTCATGATGATGGTGATTGTACATCCATTTCCACCCTGGGGCCTGCATACTGGGTGTGTAATATTTAATGAGCTTGAACTTTGATAAGATTGTTTCCTTGGGTCTCACAACACTGTATGTAAAATAAAGGAATGTGAGATATTTGGTACCTCCTACAGTTTGGTACATTGAAAAAGAAATTCTTTTCAAAGCACTGATAAGTACAGCTTTTGTAGAAATTTTACAAAGTGCATAGGAAGAAGTTTTTCCTTCTTTAAAGTGAGGCCCTGAGCCATAAAAGCAGTACAACTTGTGCATTTTTTAGCAATTAGATATTAGCAACTAATTCATATGAAGGCTAAAATTAATGTGTAAGCTTAAAAACTATGCTGGATCAAAAGTTGCATTTGAATTTCCCTTCTTTATTTCTTGCGCTTTTGTGTAAGAAAGCATGCCTTATATTTCTGTAAAATATTTGAGACTGAAAAGCATACATATTTTTTTCTTAAACATTTTTCTCTTTCTGCATTGAGAGATCAGTAAGTTACTGAAATGTCTTCAATATTCTTTCTAAACTCCTCTTCAAAAATGAAGAGACACAAGATTTTACATTTTAGGTCTGTTAATGCAATCAAGAAATGATGTCAGTAGAGAAATGCAATCAAGAAATGATGTCAGTAGAGACTAACTCAAGAAAAAATCTGGTACTTGACAGCTCAAAACGTGAATGGGACTTTGAAATGTAGCTCTCACCGAAGTCCTAGAGTTTCCAGCGTGGTTCAGTTAAACTATCATAACAAAATAGAGTGATTATAATAACTGCTACTGAGTTATAACTGTATCTTCTGAGTAGTTACTTTTTCTCACAGATATCCGGGCTCGCACATTTATACATTAAGATTCAGGCAGTGATTTTTTTAATCTTCTTCTTCAAACCTTGGTGTCCTTGCATGTATCTGCTCAAAAGGGAAGCCAAGAGGAACCATTTACTTTCTCTACATTTACTAAAAGTTGTTACTAAGTCAGTGGTACAAAGAACAGTTGCTTCAAGTCTTGCATATCAGGCCTACTTCAAACAATATGCTAGTACCTTTCTTGCTGCTACTTCTTGCCTTGTATATTGATTTTAAATATCTTCATCTAGTTCTTCTCTATGTGTAACTGTTTAAAAGGGTGCCATACAGAAAGCAAAACACTCTGATGGTTACAGGAGCCATCCAGAATATCTTTCTCTGCCTCAGATCCCCATTTGGAAAAATTATTTATCTTGGTAGTGACTCATCTTTCATTAAATTTTGAGAGCATTTCGCCATGGAACTGAAAAGAACTACTTTCCAAGGAGAGCCAGTGTGTGTGTGTTCTTGCCACATAGTGGATAGGTGATTACACTCTGCCATTTCTTTGTTCTTTTCTTCTAGCTGTAATCTGCAAGCCCTATTTTAATAATGCTGTCACAGAGGGGGGAAAAATTAAACAGAAATGTTTGTTATATGAAAAGCATTCCTTAAAAAAATAAATTAATTTAAATACTGTTCTTTAAGCAACAGTCAGAGATTCAGCATAGGTTATCACTGAGTAAGAAGGAAAATGGCTCCAGGTGCATGTAAATCTAGTTTGTGTCAAAAGTAACCAGTTAATCTCAGACCACCTGGTCAGGCGCACTCTTGTTTTTGCACCTAACTACTCCATTTCACATCTGGTACAGTTGAAAAAAAAGAAAAAAACCATTTCTAGCTGTGTTGCTTTCCCTCTTCATAAATACGAGTAGAGAAGTTAGGCATTTGTTAACAGTTTCACCTGTGATTTGGATTTCATTTTTCTTCTCAGAGAACAGAGTTGTGGAGACGATGACTTTAAAATCCCTTCCCTTTGTTGATATTTATAAGCCACAGAGGGTGGAGGTTAAGCTCTGACCCTGTTTTCAAAGGCTTTTCTCATCAGCCAAGGGCAGGAGCTGAGCTCCTGAGGGACCTTGGGTTCATAGTGGTATTACCAATGAGTAATGCCTTGAAACCGCATCTAGTTCTGCTGCACTTCAGATGTTTATGTGGTGCTGGTTTTAGTATCTTGATTAAAACTTAGTAGTTAACATAAAGTAACTTTCCTGTCACTATGTATTTTCACTTTTTTACTATTTTTTTCACCACTCCTTTTTATGATCAAAGTAATAAATGCACCTCTATAGTTTTTTCCCTGCCATTTTATGCTTCTGACTCTATCAATAAAATCTGCTGCAGCAATGCTAAAGCAATGTCTCAGGCAGTTAAATAAGCTGAATGACCTTATTAAATACACATTTTGCAATATTTAAAAGTAAGAGATATTTTAGCAAAACTTGCAATTGATCAGTTTTGTGGTTTGCACTCTTTTTTTTTTTAAATTCAGTAAAAGACAATCAGGAATTGCTCACTCTTTCACCTGCAGATAAATGTGGAATGAAGCAGCCTGGGCAAATTTACTCTCAACAGAACATAATTATGATTATAATTACACATAGATTTATTTAAGATTACCCCTATTCATTCTTGGCATTTTCTTAAAGATTTGTAGACCTGTTAGCTTTTCCCCTTCCCTTTTTTATTTTTCCCCATAGTGTAAAGTGATGATCAGGTTCAGTGTCTAATGAGGCAGACATTCTGAACACGTAGAGACAAAGAAGAGGTTTCCCTGGCAACGAGGACCATGCCAAAGCTCTCAGAACAGTTATTTCCCCTGTATTCGGATGCCTGTTAGTGTGAGTTCACAGGCAATACCTGGCAAGGTTTTCAGAGATTACAGCTCCTTAATATACATAATAAAATACAGCTAATGCTATGTTTTATGAGTAAACTGAAAAGGGATGAGGTGACATATATTTTTTCTGTTTTATATTTTTCTTTATGGAAGCTTAAAACAATGGTTACTACAAGACCATTACATATGTCTAAGGCTATTAAATATACTACCTGTACCTCTTTAGAACTTAACTGGCCTCAGCAAAATTTGTGGGAGTTCACTGAATTCTGAGCCATATTTCTGCTGTCACTACAATAAGTACCGATCTAGGTTTTAGTTTTGAAATACACATGAATTTAAGCACATATAGATGTGACTAAAGATTTAGAACCATATATACTATAACCTGGGTTTAAATCTCAATTTTAATGTAGAAAGATTACAGCAATAAAGTATTTAAATATTAGCCAATTTTTACTATTTGAAAGTAAAAAGTAATTACAATAACATTAAGTGCTTTAATTAATTTAAATCTTTGCTTGCTAGGAACAATCTGAAATCTATGAACTTTCTATGATAAACATTTGTAAAGTCAGATTAAGAGGTGAGCTCTTCCACGTCCTTACAATTTCTTGAGAGAACTGAGCAGGTTGGTACATCACCCAGCCCTAAGCTTCGTCAGTATCCTGAAATTGTTCATGCAGCTATCCAACTCAGCTGAGAGATTTGATCTGGAAAGTGTTCTCAAAGTGCACCTGCTCACACACATTAAACATATAGTTGCACTTTCCACTTCCTGTAGAACAGAAGCATTAATCTCATGTCCAAGATATTCACTGGGGATGTAGAATAGAATAGTTCCAGTTGGAAGGAACCTACAAAGATCACCTAATCCAACTGCAAAAAACCATATATTTAATTCTACCTTCTTCTTAAAGAGAATTCAAATCAACTACTTTTCTTTCTTTCTCTCTTCCTCCCTCCCCTCTTCCTTCCTTCCTCTCTTCTGTCCTCCTGCCCTAATAACAACAACCCTGTGATTACAGCATTGTATGAAGGGATGGACAGCAATTGTATGAATATTTTGAGGCAATAACAAGGATTGTTTCTGGACAAGTACTGCAACCAGCAGTCTTTTACTGCAGTCATCGTTTCATCTGTCAGTAGCTGAACTTTTAAATCATTAATCCAGCTCATTTTTTTGAAAGAAAGATCCTGAGCACTTTAAAGCTTTTCAAGTGAAAATTCAAGCATTAGGATCCCAAGAGGACAAAACCTCCCTGCAGCCTTGAGTAAAGAATCTAAAAGGCAGAATTTAATATCTCTCTCTTCATTATTCACTATTGATGATCTGTAGGAAGCTACATAAAGAATGTCTATGCATACTGAGTAGAGTCCTGCATATTTAGAGAGGACCCTAGGCAGGTGCTTCCACTGGGATCTTAAACAGATGGCAACTCCCCCTGTGTGTGAGATAGGAAGCAAGGTTTTCTGATTGCCCTGGAACCATTAGAAGCCTAAAAAACAGGCTCTGCAAAGTTCCTTGGATCTAATTCTTATACAGTAACTAAATCACTTGTCACAAGTTCAGTTGGGATTGATAGGGCTGGGAAGATATTGCTTGGCTCTCCTTTATATCCTATCTCAAATTCAATTCCACTGTTATATGTAAAGTCATGTTAGCTGCAAAATAGTCAGAAACTAAGGAAGAAAAATAAAAATGAGAAATAGGAGTAAAAATAAATTAAAAAGTGGAATCTTGCTTTGAACTAGTAAGAATGATATTCTCATTTTTTTTTCTCCTGTGAAGATTGCAAAGGAAACTCATTTCAGCTTTGTAAGACCACAATGATTGCTTCAGACACAAAATGAATCAGGCCTCTTGTTGGATTATGTGGGTGGTATTTCCACTCTTCCCTAGTGTGATAATTCACAGCCTGCAGCTGTGGCATGCAAACTCAAATATTTTTCTCTTTCTGTTTGGCTTTAAAAGGAAGGACCTGCATTCATTTGCTGTTTTTAAAAAAAAAGAAAAAAAAAAAGGAAAAAAAAGAAGTTGAAGGCCCATTAAAGATTAGTAGTTTGAAACAGAGCGGTCATAAAACAAAACAGTATAAACAAAGAATGAATTAATTTGTCTTGACAACAGCATATTTTTAGTGCAGTTATAGTCTAGTATTGGAAAATGAACAATAAGATATATACTTGCTCAGGTGTATAAATAATAAGATAATGGTTGTAAACAACTGCTTTTGCACAGTTAAGAGTCATAAAAAAGAATTTTTATCTAATATTTACTTACCTGCTCTTAAAGAATTAAATTTTCTCTTTATACAGCAAAATTGTTTGATGTTATTAATACCTATTAAAACATATTTCTTGGATTCTGTGTGTAATTCGAATGAATCAGATAAATCTTAAACCTTAAACTTACTACTCTATATGATTAAAATCACTTTGCAAATTCCCAACTGAACTTGATTTCCAAGTACAATTTTATTAGTCTAGGAATCTCTTCTCCCAGGCAAAAAAAAAAAAAAAAAAAAAAAGTAAAACTTGAATTCAATGTTTCTTCGCTTGCTACTACAACATAAAGTTGAGATCTTCCATCATGTTTCTTAAAAGCTGCTCTAAAGTTTTTCCATACCCTGTAAATTATTTTCTTTCCCTAATGGCTTGTTGTATTGTTTGCCAGTACAATGACTAAGAAAGCACTATTAACACTTAAGCTAATTAAGGTTTTCAGAAAACATTGGTTACGTTATACTCATTAACAGACCTTAAAAAAAATGTTATTCAGATGTATGAAAAAGAAGATTGCTTTTAAATCTCAAGAAATGAACGCAAGTGTTCATATTCTGGTACATTAACAGTTTGTTCCAGTACATTGATATTTTATGTGGAAATCCTACTCTGCAATTAATATGCCTGATGTACTTTGAAAAACCTATAATCCATCCTTCTCTGTTGGAATGTAAGAGCATATTATTATTGAGAAGCTACAGGATACCAGAACCATTTTTTAAAGTTGAATGCTCATTACCTTAAATCTGCATATAAAATGGTTTGCTTTCAGACTAGGTAATATATAACTGAATATATCATGATACATATGAAAATGTAACAAATAACAATAATAACAATAATAATAATGTCCAGTGTGTTTCCCCTCCACAGAGATATTTATGTCTTCTAGCATTAGAAATTAAAAATAGCTAAAAACTAAACACAAAATGGTAATGAAATACCTGACTGTTCTAGCTAACAAGAGGTATCTGGGTGGTCACTTCTATTAAACTTGAAAATCACGTGGTCATTATTATCTTGCTAGGAATTTCCCAAATCTACTGAAGAGAAAAAATATATTTTTGTACATATAAGCACAATTAATAATTGTGAAAATGTAGATAAAATATGCCACTGCCACTTACTGCCTCCTGGAGACATTTTTAGCTGAGGTGATTGCTCGGATGGGCATCGACAATGAGATACCTTTCCTGATCAGATGTGGAATGTTTATTATGAAGGAGCAAGGTACTATGACTGTTCAGTACACAACTCTTCTATGAGTAACAACAAGCAAGATTTCTACATTTTAGTGGTTTGTCATTGTATTGATCTTCTGAATCGAGTCCTCTCAAAGGGCTTATCAGAGCCAACATAGATGGATATCATTGGAGATGTCATTTCCTGACCCAGTTTTCAGAAGACTTTGTCTTTCGCACTGACAATGTGAGGAAAAAGGTTCTCAGGAGGCTTTTTAACATTGGACACAGATCTTGACATAAAATTGCTCTCTGATTCAGGTAAAAAAAAAATGTCACTAAAAAGTGTAAGTTCTATCTGAAATTGATAGTGGCAGGTTCTGGAAGACTATAGAAATCGTTCTTTATTTCCAAAACCAAAAAAAACTAGAGGTCTTTTGTATTACTGGGGTTTTTTTTCTTCCGTTCTTTTTTTTTTCTTCCTTTGGAAGAATGCATGCACCTGGTAGTCTATGACTCTTTTTTTCCTGAGGGTCTTGGGAACACTCCTCAACCAGAATATTTTCTACAGCAAAGATATAATTTCACAATGGGATGAGACGCGGGTGTATACCCTTAATTTCTGGAGAGATTTTGGTTTCTATGGAAAGAAAAAGAAGATATGTTGGCTAGAAGGGAGGCAAAGTGTTCTGCAGCAAGTCCTCAGTTTGAATGTCATGATACCAGAAGTGTGAAATGTGCCAAAACTGCCCCACAAAAGAGTCGTAGTCTGTTAACCTTTATCTGAAGATCTCAAAGCACTTTGCAAACAGGAACAATCTTGGCTGGAAATGTGTTTGTGGGAATAACTTTTATAAATTTGAAGAATACTTAGGGCAGGAACAAGAATCTCAAAAATGTTCACAAATGCTTGTTTCCAAACATATCTGGGCTTGGGATATATCAAAGGACTCCAAGTTCCTCATATTTACCATAAAAACCCTAGCAAACTGTCAAAAGGATGACCAGCAATGGCAAAGTTTTTCCACAATCTCTGTCCCACATGGTAGGAACCCTCATTCACTTTTTAAGTGCACCATCTCTTTTTTTTTTTGGGGGGGGGATCACAGTCTCAGTCTGCACATAAGAAGGATATAATGCTAGAGTCAAACTATCATATTTGGCCAGAGCACTGAGTGGCATAATGTGCAGAGTCTCGATGTACTCTAATAAACTGTAGGGAGTTTAGAAAGGGACTTTGCCTTTGTAATACACAATCTTTCCTTATGAGGTCTGCAAATTCCTTTGGAAAAGTGCATTTATGGGAGGTATATTAACTGCAGACTAATGGTATTCTGCTCTGACCCGAACTTAGTCTTCCCACCCACGGTTATTTGTTCTCTGAGCAAGGAATGGGTTGTTACTCTAGCAATTTTCTCATTAACAATGATGGCAACATCTCATTGTAACTCTTCCAGAATATTACTAGTTCATGTAGGTTATCACAAGCTAAACTCAGAATGAATAAAACCAGCAAACTAGATTCTGCAAAGACTACAACAAGATTGATTTCAAAAGGGTGATTAAAAACCTGGCTTTGTTCTTGCTTATAGATATATTTTTTCCTAATGTGCAACAGGGGGTAGAACCAACCCCCCAAAACCCCAAAACCCCAAACCAAAAAGAAAAATCCAAATGTGTGATTTATGGCTTCATTGGTATGGTATTATAGTTTAAAAGCTTTCTTTTAAACAGAAGGTCTTCAAAGCTTTCTTGGTTTCATAAAGCATGTTCTCTTGATTCTTTGTCAAGAAAAAAAAAAAAGCCATTGGAATTTGTAACAAAAAAAAAAGCCATTGAATTTTGTACCCAAGAAGAAACAAATTCACAGCTAAATATCCACTTCTGTCACCCAGCAATGCTAGTTCACAACTAGCGTGAACTTTTTTATTCAGGTTTTCATCTCTTTGGTATTTACTCTCTCTCTTATGAAACTGAATGTTGCTGATGAATTTGAATTAATCTCTAAACTCTCATCTTTCCTTTCTTTCATGGGTTCATTAATTATTCCCTTCTGTCAAGAAAAGAGTAAAGTTACATTAAAAGAAACACTTCCTCCTGTTATAGTTAGGCAGGAGTTAAGGGTTTGTAGTTTACCTGTAATGTGTTTAAAAACAAGAAAAGGAAAAAAAACATAGAAAATCCCATTTACTTAATCCTGTTAACTTTTATAGGAAAATATTCTAACAAGAAAACAGATTTTTTTCTTTTCCTAATTATCATAGTGTCATCAGACTGCCATTCCTTGATGTCTGCAGCTCTCTAGCAGCAACAACAGCATAAATCACCTCTGCTGCATTTCCCCTTGTGTGTTTCCTCTTTCCTTGTTCAAGCTGCTGAAGTATTCAGTGCTGAGGCAAATGAAGGGAAAAAGCCTTATGAACATAGGGCATGGTCTAATGATTGACATCAGTGCTCATCACATACATATTTCCATGAAATACACACTGCAGCAGAATGAGAGAATATATTCCTGCTGCTTTTTCCTTGATGTTGCAGCAGCAAGTTTACATGATATATTAAATGAAAAATCTCCATCAGCCCACTGCATAGAAAGCAAAGAGACCATATTTTGAAAATGTTTATCCTATTACCACCTCAAACTCAGTTTCAAGAGAATATCTCAAGTAATGCACCTTTCCAGAAAGATCCCAAAGAATGTAATGTAAACTGTTAACAAGCAGATAGAGGATGTTACAAACTTTTGTGAATCTTCATAATTTGATCAATGTCTATGATACCCTGTTACTATGATGCCCTCAATAGAAGATGCCACCTCAATAGTAACATTTTGTGTTACCAAAACTTAACCACATCATCTCAGTGGACAAACAGCACAGCAACTTCCCACAGCTGCCCAATTTTTTATTGGAGCGCTGGATACTGCACTGCTAGAACTGTGATTTTAGGTATTGCCACAGCTGTGGGAAATTAACACCTCATGTATCACATACCCTGAAAATTTCTTTAAAGCCAGACAAAGGTTTAGTGCAAGAAAATAAATAACGTGTAGCAATACATCTATTCAATTTAGAGACACCATCTTTCTGCCTGTGCTTTAGAACTCCAAGAGATTTTGCTTTCTGATTCATGCAGCAAAAGTAGTTGGGATACTGCACCAGCTCATGGAATCAAAGCCCTCCTTCAGAGGATTGCTCTCTGAACAGTATCCCCTTTCTGGTGATACATGCAGCTTTCTGAAACCAGAACATTCTTGAGACCGTATTCAGAGTTTACTCTATCCTTCTTCAGGAGGCAGCTTTTAATCTTCTTCCTTCTACAGAAATGGGGAATGTCTGTCTTAAAAAGTACTACTGTCATTTGGATATTACAGAGCTATCTTGAGCCTGGTCTGTATACAGAATACGCAAATCATTGCTCCAGTGCTTACCTATAAACAAATAGTTCATCCTTCCCTGCTTGATTTCTTCATACCCTAAAATCAACATTTCTTATAAACATATGCAATAATAATATTATCTTACAGGAGCAATTGAAAATAATGAATCTTGTTCATGCCTAGCTCTCAGTCAAAATGAGACATCACAAGAACAAAACAACTTTGAGGTGGTGATGACTGGGAGGTGAAGTTGAAGGCTTTGAAGGATACTGTTGCAGTAACGAAGTAGGAGATTCTAAAAGTCTATATAAATTGTCAAATATCATAACTTTCTAAGAAAACACTTTAAAACTCAAAATATTGACTTCTGTAGCAATTAGTTTCTTATTCTATGGGAGATGGAATTACATCCAGCTGTATGCATGGATGGAGATGGATGTATGGAGATGGTCCATTATAACCTATTCCTGTATTTCAAGCTATGTAGATGTATAAGCATATTGTTTTAATAGCTAATGCCAATCTAAACCCAAGTTTCCCTCTACTCTGACTGCCACTTCCTACTGCTGCCCGTCTAGCGTTACTATTCTGTGATTCCTCCTGGCGTATGAGTCCTATTGGAAAGTATTGCCATCCTGAGCTTACAATAGAAAAGTTCAATTCCAGTGTCCTCATGACTGAGTAATGTCTAACAGGCACAACTCTCCCCTTGATTTGGTTTAAATTTAGGAAAACACAAGTCAAATTGGTAAGAAATTTTAGGTTTTAAGTTCTTTATTCCCATTCCCTGAAGGACGTTATTGAATAGCACATTCTTGTAGGGCTCTATAATTTGATGTAGCAGAGAGTACTACCATTGCTTACTATCTGGCAACAACTGCAGTCCCTCTGAGAGATATCAGCCTGTCACGGACAGAGCAGCTGGAGAAGCGAAGTGATCTGCAGACTGTAAGGCAGACAGCCGCATACTTATGGCTGAACATCCACTCTGGTGGCAACAGGCTGATAATGTTCAGAGTGACTGTGACAGCTAACAGAACGGCATCAATGAAATTTTCTTCACATTAAATAAATTCAAAAGAATGAGCCAGAAAACTAGCAGTACTCAAAGCAAAAAATAGGACAAAATTTATAAAACTGAGATATAATTTTAAATTATAAATTTTCTTTGAAAATAACTGTATTCCACTTGCAATTATATATATATGGACTCTTTTTTTCCTCAGCAGCTTTTCTTCTCTCCTCTTCACTCCCTACCAGGCTGCTGATTTTCTCTCTCTCTCTCTCTCTCTCTCTGGTTTTGTTTTTTTTTTAAGTCCTTCACTCTCTCCCTGCACTTGTTCCACTTTGTTCCCCTTTCGCCACCACACTTCAAAGACTTCCAGGAGTCAGACAAAGTTCTTTCTACAAGGTAGCACTTTCCTTCACAAAAGGGCAAAAATCTTCTCTACATTAGGCAGGAGCAGTCTAGGTATCCTTACAATCCCTCCCCCTTTTTTTTTTTTTTTTCTCCTTTAATATATCTTTTACCCATTACTGCTGGAAAAGTGGAAAAGTCTGAGACAAATGCAGCGAACTACAGTTGTTAAGGGAGACCACATGATTTATTCTCCCCACATCACAGAGGGACTCTCAGTCCCAGACTGGAGTAGAATCCAGATCTATTTATCTATTACAGATTTTTATATCAATGTTCCCAAGTGAAATCCTCTCCTTTAATGTAAAGAAAACCACTTGCTTGAGAAAGTAATTTTTCAGATTATTTATTTTAATAATTCATTCTTTTTAAAATGCCGTATAACTCCAGACTGTTTTTGGGAGGAGGGACTTGAGGTACTTTTATTTAACTGTGTAGAGAAAGCCATCTTAGAGTCTCTGACTTCTAAATTTATATGATACTTTTTTAATGATTGAATTTGAGTACTTAGTTACACTGATGTTCTTTGCGGGTTTTTTTCATATATGTAGGTTCTGAGATCTACAAAAATTAGTAAAAGACAGGATGTGATGCCAGATATTTCATTTCAGTGGTACAGTGGTTAACTGTCTGTGAGGATGTTGTGACACAAAAATGATTATGAAGACTGGCTCAGAGCCCAGCTATGGAAACCACTGAAATTTTCTGGTTTATATTATGGCTTTAAAAAACTTACCAAGCTATTAACATGTAGTTACGGAGGAAATTTGGACCACCTACTGGGCTGAATATCTTTTATTTGTAAAAAGACAATGTAATTAATCAGTTGTTTGGGGTTTTTTTATTTCAGTACATGCCATATGCTTTTACAAACTTAGATAAAGCTAGTAAATTATATAATAGATAGCTCTGCACATATCCACTTTGAAAGTAAAAAAAAAAAACGTCATACTGTCAGTAGGAAATTGCAATTATGGCATATAGTAAAAAGACTTTACAGATACACTGTTTGTTTCAATAAAGGAAATTATATGTTTATGTTATAGCTGTCATTCGTAGGACATTTAAAAGACTTGGAGGATAATTGTGAATTTAAAAAAAAAACTTGATTCCAAGAGAAATATAAGTATCACTTGTCTAAAACAAGAACTATTACACAGATACCCACAGACTTCCAGTAGGTAAATGTTACTTTCTCCAGTCTTTCTGACTGCACACATTTTCCCTTTCCTTCAAATTAATTTTACAGCAGACTACAATGCCTAAAAACTCCCTGAGGACTTAAGCTAACTGAAAAACGAGAACTGTTGAAGCACTGTATACAAGATGAATACTTTTCACTACTCAGATACAAGCATCTCAGAGGCACTTCCCATGTGTTCTTTATCTTGGAGAATGGTCTGAAATATACTTTAACCCGAACACTCTTTAAACTGGTGCTGTGAAAAATCTACTGTTAAACCAAACTCTGAATTTTGACGATTAACTTCCCCTTTTACTTTTGTGTGTTTGCAAATGGATTATCTCTGTCGGCCAAAGTGCCCTTATGTTTCCTATCTGAACAATTTAGGTCACTGTAATGTAATCCCAGTAATCTAAAATGTTGTTTTTATGCTGCTCCTTGTGGATTCTTTGTGAGATTTTTGGCCAGTGTGTTTAAGGATTTTCTGTTAGTTTGCTTTATCTGCGAGACCATCCCGATCCTCCTCGCATTGTGCAGTCTCCCACAGGTGATACATAAAGGGATTACGAACTGTGAAAGCTTCACTGGACTAGAATAAGCATAGTCCTCTGACCAAACAAAGCTGAAGGGAGATAACTTCTCAAGCATTTGCTAGAATTTGGGATTCTTATAACAACAGTAAGTCCAGACCAACTCTGAGGTACAGACTCAATGTATTGAAAGGCCTCATAATGGATAAGGTTATTCTTTCAGCTATTTTTTCATGCTACCATCCCCCTGACAACTAGCAGCCTTTCTATTTTATGTGGATTAAGTGTGTGCCAGCTGCTGTTTTTTCTCAGATCCCCGTTACAGAAACTCTGCTTTATTAACAAGACCATATTACTCAAAATACTTAAAAACAAAAAAAAGCAAAAAAAAAATTCTGTTTGTAGTTAATTATGATTCTTTGTATATTGATGACATCGAATCCGTATTTAGCCTGATTTTACAGAATTCTGAATGTTTGCTTGCTAACAGCATGATAATTATCAATGAACGGGGAAAGATAAAGCAACATACATATACAGCCTCTTATTTCTGTGTTTGACTTATTTACATCAAACACACAGTAAACACACTTCTTCATAATTCACAGAAGGCTAAGCCAAAGTCATCAATATGGGTGAACAAATCCATGTTTTGAAGCCTATGCTCTGTCTGATACTCTAAGGTGGATATGCAGAAAATCATTATGTATTCTTCACCACGGTCAGTTGCTTAGCTACCAGAGAAGTAGAGAACTACTAATTGAAAGTATTCAGTATTGCTGGCAACACTTGCTGCAGGACACTGGTCTTGGAAACAGTCAGATATAAATTTTGCAGGAGGAAGGATGAAAGAAAAATCCACACAACATCATCTTGCTGAAAATAACAAATGTCTGTCTTCATTATTATGATGTATGGATTCTCATCAGTAAAATGATATTGATTCTGATGATCAGTCATCAAATGATCCTGTGATGAATGTAGTAGTTGTAGAGGTTAGTTATTCCCAGCAAGTTAATATACTGTGGTTATATTTTAAATGTAATTATTGTTGCAACTACTGGAGTAATTTCCTATTTATATAGCTCCAGCACATTTCCAAGTGTTTAATTACCTTCAGGGATGTCTAGTTAATAGGTACAGCTATTAAAAGGAAAAAAAAAAAAAAAAAAATGGACAACTAGCCAGAATATTATCCTCTCATGAGATCCCTAATTGCTAAAACTCTTGCATTTGGTTCACATGTAAACCTAAAACTCTGTAGTGAAAACAAACGCTCCTTTTTTTTTTTTAGCTCAGAGAACAATTTGACAATACAACATTATCAGCTTTTCTTTTCTCAGTATTCTCCAGTGTAGGTGTTCTTTTTATTTTTTTTTTCCTTTGTAGTCAATGTTTTATAACTTCATTTTCTGCCAGTGTTAATGTCTTGAATATAAAAGTTAAGGTCATCTTGTTGGGATAAATGAGAGGCTCTCTTTAATGTATTGTCCTCCTACCAGACTTTTCAAATAAGACATTTTCAACCTTTACCTTTCAGTTGCCAGGTTAAAAAAATAAACTTGGTCTAGAATTACATTCTACTGCAGCCTTTGCAATATGAAGCATTAGGAAAGCATTCCTCAAAACAAAGTCTCAGCAGTTTTATTGAGAAACTTCAGTTAAATTGCTTCCATGGAGAAGTGTTTCCCAGATAACTTCACATAGATTCAGTAAATCTATAGATACATAGTTTTTTAAAGTTAGGAGGGCTTGTAATGATGACTTTGTTTATGTACCGTTTCGTAGATTTGACAGAATGTAAGTGAATGAAAGATACAGGTTTGCTGTATTTACCCAATTTCCAGAGAATTTAAAACCAGACAAACTTCCAGAGTTTCTGAATGTATTTAAAATATATTATTTAGTTACTATAGAGCAGCTGATGCTTTTATAGTAAAAAAAAAAGCATACTATTACAGTGCCCCACAAAGTCTCTTGTCCCAGGACTATTTGTTGACATACCAGGAATTCAAATTCACATACCAGGATTTCAAATTCCCTTAACTGGGAGGAGTGTCCTGAATTTGAGTAAATAAAATAAATTTAACTGACAGACTGCCCCTTGTTAATTTAGCACATTTTTATCTACCCATTCTTTCATATCCTAGCTGCGTTAATGAATCAAGTGTGATATTGCAGGGCTCCAGCTATATAACTTGCAACTCAGTAAATCCTTTTTTCCAATTTCATCATTCACTGTGAATCTGAAAAAAAACCCACCCTACTTTTTGCTTAATTTGTACAGCTGTCCATTACAGAGTATGCCTAGGATCGTCCCTTTGATGCCTTTGTAAAATGTTCCTAAACCAAGTCACCAAGGAAAGTAACAAGTGCAGCTTGTTGGAGACAACTTCAGCTCACACAATTGCATGTTCTAAACAAGACATCCGGTTGAATATCCATATATTTATGACTGCATCACCTTGCAGTCAGGAAAAGGTCAGCAAGGCAGCTTACATTGCTCTTCATAGAACTAGTACATGATCCACAGGGAACACTGCACAAAATACCACCTGAAGCGCAGATACATGTTTAGTATACCCGAGCCTCCTTAATCCTAACCTATGAATTCAACCCAAACTTCAATTTCCTCAGACAAATGAATTTTTCTCCTTCTGTAAAACAGTTATAGTTCTACAAACACTAAAGCATCACTCGGTTGTCTGAGCTAACTTCTGACATCCCAAAGCCTAGGGAACACTGGCAATGTCACTGCTTCCTTGCCACCCCTTGGGACTTTCCACAGATGATTCTACTTTATTTAAGCTCTACACTTCTCTTGGTTTTCCTTTCTCTAACTTTCTCTTTCAACTCTAAATTTTCTGTTACATGGAGAAAGTAGATTTAACTTCATAGATTTAACTGGAAATGTTAACACTGTAATTCTCATTATAGGAAAATTTTATTGCATATTCCATCTGCCTTATACTTAGTACATGTTCAGAAATCCTTGGCTTGCCTGTAGGACTCAGCTTCCTCTAGAACAGAAAGTGGATTAGAAAGTGTTGGTTTGTCCCTCTACTGTTGCCTGCCTCCTGCCACTTTCCTGCCAGCTACCCCTACTGCAATGGCCACTGCATCTCTGTAGCCTCCCTCCCACAAAGGAGGGAGGAGGAGGAATTGTCATTGTCACTATCAATGGTCAAGAAACTGTACCTTGAAGGCCAGAATGATTTGCTATGCCAGACAGAAAACAAAGAGAAGGCAGCAGTTATTAATACATCCTCATCTAAGATCAAATCTACCACCTCTCTAAACTGACTTTTTAGGCTAATTTCCCAAATAGTTCTCTTACCTCCCCAACAATAACAGAATATACTTATGGGTATGTTATGCCTTTCCCTGAACCTTTTGGATAAAAAGTATGCTCTTTCCTCTGACAAGTACTTTTCTTCCTTTGTCATCTTTTTGGAATGCCCTGAAATCCATATGGACAATTCAGGGGTCAATGAATCTTTGTTCCCTTCTTAGGTATTCCTATTTGATGTAAATAATAAACCTTCTGACATAGAAGACTTAAGTGTTTTGGTAAATACTGATTTAAGTTTGGGAAATAAGGGTGATTGAAGGAAAAATACTTTTCATCCCAGCAGATATTCAGCAAGATTTACACAAGTAATAATGTTGCACATTTCAAATCAGAAGGTATGGATAATTTACAAACAATAATTGGAAAAGGCTCAGCTGATAAATTCTCTGGACCATTAATATTCAATTTCAACAACTTTGAACATTCCAAAAGACTGATAGGAAACTGCCACTGTGCATCTGGTTTAATAGGGTAAAAACAATGGCCCAAATAACTATAGATTTTTCAGTCTGACCATTTTTACAGATTAAATAGCAGAAATATTGATGCAAGATTCAATAGAGAGACTTAAAGAAAGCTAGATTAATTAATGACAATTAACAACTTGAGCAAATAGAGCTATCTTTGGATGCTTGGACGTATGAACAAAGAAATGCAGAATGGGATAAAGGAGGTTATACAGTATCTGCATATAGCACTGGACTACTGTCTTCTGTGTTTCACAATTCAAGCCACACAATGACAAATTTGGAGGCAAAAACAAACAAACAAACACCCCACAACTTATAGAACTGAGTTGGTAAGGTTCCAGATGGATGAAAAGGAGATGGCTCAGTTAGGTGGAAAAATGTAATAATAAAGTGTCCAAAGGCTGGTTGTGGAGTTTAGAAATTTGAATAAGAAATAAAATATACATTTTAAATATCAGTACTTTGATGTATTTCACTGACTTTAAAATCAAGAATGAGATCAGACTACTTGATCAGGACCTAGATTTACAGACTATAAAACTAAGTCTGCCCCTTTGATTTGCACAAGTTAATCTGCAACAAGAGCCATCAATGCACCCTTACAGCTAAGAAGGCCAACAGCATTCTGGACTGCATTAGGAAAAGCACCACCAGCAAGAAGGTCTAGGTAGTTGATCCTTCCCCTCTACTCAGCACTGGTGAGACACATCTGGAGCGCTGTTCCCAGTGCTGGGCTCCATAGTACAAGAGGCATGAACGTATTGGAGAGAGTCCAGTTTTGAAACAGTAAGACAATTCAAGACTTGGAACATCTGTTGAACTAGGAGAGAACGGGAGAGCTAGGACTTTTTGCCTGGAGAAGAGAAGGGTGAGGGGGGTTGTTATCAATGTGTATCAATATTTGATGGGAGGGAATAAAGATGTAGGAGCCAGACTCTTCTCAGTGATGCCTAATGAAAAGACAAAAGGCAATGGGCACAAATTGAAATACAGAAAATTCCATTTAAACACAAGAAAAGGTGTAATTGCTGTAGGATCATAGAATCGTTTGGGTTGGAAGGGACCTTTTAAAGTTCATCTAGTCAAACTCCCCTGCCATGGGCAGGGACATCTTTTACTAGATCCGATTGCTCAAAGCTGTAAGGTGATTGGACACTGGAACAGGTTGCGCAGAGAGGCTGTGGAGTCTCCATCCTTGGAGACAGTCAAAGCCCAACTGGATACATTCCTGAGCAATCTGCTCTAGTTTATCTTGCTTTGAGCAGTGGGATTGGACAAGATGACCTCTGGAGGTCCCTTCCAACCTTAATGATCCTGTGATTCTATGATGAAAAAAAAAGAGGAGACTGTTGCATTGCTAATGTATACTAACAAAATAGTGAACAGGTGTTTGAAATGGAGCTTTCCACAAAGCTTTGTTATTAGATACTGAAATAGTTCAGATATTAAAATGTATCTATGAATTGTTAAAATAAGGTACAGACACTTGCCTTATGAACTTTCCCTTCCTTTCTCTTACTCCCTGCTACACAGATGCACACAGATACATTTTATTTTCTGTCTTTATACAACCAGGCCTGTCATACAATCACTGAAAATTTTGAGGCGCTATTAAAGTTACTGTGAGTTTTAGTAATCTTTTTTTGTTTTCAGTTTTCATGAACCCATGTTTTTGACAAATAGACACAACTGTGAGATGCCTAAATGGTATGCACTAAACCATAGGCCCCAAGATTTCAGTTTCCTACATGTGTACCAATGTGTGAGAACTGGGAAACATTCCTCCAAATAAAAATTTGAAGTTTTCCAACAAAAAAAATCTAGCATTGTAAAATAAATGCTTTTCAGTATTTTCCTTTTGAGGAATTTTCTGACTTTCTACCTTTATTCTGTTCCTTCATCCACCATTTTTCAGACTTTTCTAAGGAACATAAAATTCTCACTAGGTCTATTATCAAATACTTCCTTCATATTATTTTTATATTGGGGAATTAAACCAAAAGCAAACACTTTTACCACAACTGTTCAATTGTTTACTGTAAGAGTTTTTCTTTTTAAATGTCTGGGAAAAAAGTCAGAAAAGCAGTGTTCAGAATAAAGAAAATTTGACTGAGAGTCCCAATATTGCATGCTTCTTAACCCAGCATCTAATTTCCTCTTCAGTCATATATCACCAACTCTGACATACAGAAATATGCAGTACTGTCCTATTAAAATGGTGGCTTATACAAAGGAATGGATTCCCACTCATTTTCTGACTCTAAGCTAGTCTTTGAAAATGTCATTCCTGGATAATTACCTCCCATCAAAAAAAAAAATCAATATTTGTCTATGCCCAACTTTATGCATCATTTTTATGGCATGTGCAGAAACTGGGTGCTTAGACTGAGCTTGCAATAACAAGTCAAGCATGCCACTTTCTGAAAATTATTATTATTAGGTTGCTTTTGACTTGTTAATCTAATGTCCAAATGTGCAAACTGAATCAGTCTACACAGTCTCACTGATAGCAGTGGTTGGAGCTAAGTCAGCTGCAGAGTCATCATTGTTCTGGAGATGATAGTAAGCACTTCCCACCTCATCGTCATGACTGCTCTTTATACTAGGAGGAAGAAGCTAGTTAAAATAGTCTACATTAAGAACAGTACTACAACAATCTATTAAAATCTATCAGTTAATCTTCTGTTAAACAGTCATCTCCCCTGTCACATTCCTTTAGAATCCTGGAAATCTGGAAAAGAGCAGAGGGAGCATCCTCAAACTTTTCTTGACCCTTCATATCCACAGTGAAGTCATAATCAAATCTCATAATTTCTATTGCAAATATATCTCTTAGTAATGCAGCCAATAAGACATGCATGACCAATTTGGTCACTAGAATGAACAAAAAGCAAAAATATATTTTATTTGAGTACAGCAGATACTCACCTTATTTATCCCACCCATACTGGTTTTATTTCCTATTGTTTCATTCCTAATACTCTCACTGTGTTTTCCTTGTTTTTCTTTTGATTATTAACTTCTGTTTTAGTTACTTCAAGGATCGTGAGGATTTTAAGATCTGACACCATGCCAGGAGCCTCTGCAGCTCCTTTTTATGTCCTCCACTCCAAATTATAAATGTACTCTGCCTCCTTTAAGCCAGTAGACACCCTGACCATCAAAAGCTAACAATGTTCCTTTTACCCACCCCCCCACCCAAACCTGCTTTCTAGACCACCCTACTTAAAATTCTGTGTCCTTTGGGATTTGATTCATAGGGTGAAGTGAGGGAGGAGCTTTGCTAACTGGTGGGCTTATGTCCAGTAAGGTTTTAAGGCAATAGAATACTTAAAATTGTGTCCTTTGGGATTTGATTCATAGGGTGAAGTGAGGGAGGAGCTTTGCTAACTGGTGGGCTTATGTCCAGTAAGGTTTTAAGGCAATAGAATAATAGAGATAGAAATCCAGGAAAATAACGATCATCTAAATTCCTACCTGTACTAATGTTATTTTAAGTCACCCAAGATGCCAACTTATTGAATTTTGACTTACATTTAAGTGTGTATTCTTTAGTTCAAAAATATAAGAAGTGTTCATTTTCTTTCCCATATGGATTCAGCTTATGCTCAATTTGCATGCAAAGCAAATAATTTGCTCGTACTTGTAAAGGATATGCATTATCAGAACACAACACATGCAGGACAAAAGAAAGGTTAATTTCATTGTTGCTACGAAGCAAAGAAGATCATTATAGAGCCTGCAGTAACCAAGCTCTGTGAAATGGCTGCATTAGTCATTAACTTTCCAGCACTAAATTTCATATCAGACTCAATTAACTACTACATACCTTTTAATGACAATATTTTTCAGATACAGCTCTTGTTTACTAATAAGATTTCCCATCACAACCATCTTTGCCATTACTTTGGTGGTGTTAATATTCAAGTCTTGAGTTTCTCCAAAGAAAATAGAGCAATTAAAATCACATTTGATGAAAGTACTCCTTGAATTATGCTTCTAAATTTTAAAGTATTTAAGTTGCACTTTTGCAGTAAAAGGCAGTAAGAGTGTAGAAGATGAATGTCATCTCTGCATTATATCCACAGAACAGATTGGAGTTGTCACAGAACTTCCACATATTTGACCAGAACATTTCTGCTGTGTTTGAGACTTTCATGATCAAAGCCCTTTAAACTAGAAATGTCTTTTAAGTTTGTTATTTTCTTATCATACTGAAAGTCAAAGCTCAGAATAAAAGAAGTCACAAAGTTAATATAACCATGAAATAATTTACATAGGTAATTAGCACAATATGCACATATTAACAGCAGCTGGATTACGAGATCAGATCACCCACAACCTACAGCAAAAATTCTTGTCTTTAGTCTCTCTGGTGTCCACCCACAATTTTTGCCCTTTTTGGAGAGGTGGGAGAGATTCTTAGATTCAGATAACACCATCTATACCTTTATCTTATTTGTTTATCTGTTTTGATGCCTCTGTGTCACTTGTATTATTGCTAGGTGTTGGGGTTTTTTTTTGTCTGTGCTATGGGAGAAATACAATTGCAAATGGTTAACTTTTAAATCGGGGTTAGATTTTGGCTTTGAAAAATACCCAGGCACACACAGGTTACCTGTGAGAAAACCTGGTTTTGAAAGCACTTGTGAAAGCACTGCTCTCTAATTTGGCAAGAACTGCAAATGATACACACCATATATAGTCATTGTTGGGTTGTGTTTGTTTTCACAACCCTAGAAAACCTGAGTAACAAGGCTGTACTATAAAGAAAGAACTATAAAAATTCAGAAAGGCATGTGGACATAGTGCACAAAAGTAGCTAATGGAGATACCCAGTGAAAAGATGACTTCTCAAAATGAATGGTAAATAGTTTTAAAAGTTGATTAAGAAAGCCTATGCTTATTCTAATGCAAAAAAACACAGCTGTCAATGTTCTAGCCCTGTATGCTTTTTCCTGTTCCTGTAACTTTTTCTTCTCCAGCCTTCTCACCTCTTTTGTTTTCTGCATGTTTCTATCACCTGTTATGTTTTACTGTTCTCTTTTGGATATGTGAATGGGACTATAGGAAAGAATCATCCGTAAGTGAGTTTTATGCTGTTTTCACTTTATTTAATTTTTTTAATAAGGAAGTTATGTAGCCTAGAGAAAACCATCAGGAAAAAAAAAAAAACCACTATCAATTATCTAGGACATATCAATCACAAGGCATTAATAATGACCACTATGAGCAGGTTTTGTATTATTTATAGTGACCATAGTGAGAATGCTGGAGTAGGATCTGTTCATGACATCTCACAGATCCTGTATAGGGCAATCCCTCCCATTCTCCTTGTGCTGGAGCCAGCTGGGATTACTGCCTTATTTGCATCATTGGGTGTTCTCTTCAGGCAGTACTCACAGCCTGTTGTCATCTCATCCTGTCCTTGAACAGAAAACCTAAAGGAGCAATATCTAAATGGTATGGAAAGCCAAAAGAAGGACCTATGTTTAGTGAAAATCTCCAATAAGGAGTTGGATTGTTGCCCAGAACAATATTTATCTGAAAGAGCATGTTTATGAGCTCCACTGCTGTTCTGTTTAGTAACATGTGACATAGAGATGATGCATTGCATCTCATGGTAAATCCTCATGTTATAATAACATCATGAGGGAGCCCTAGCCACTTTCTTCCTGGAAGCAAAAGTTATTCTAGCATAGGGCTGCTCTCAGTCACCCACATGCAAGGTGGTAGAAGAGAGAGAACAACATGGGACGCAGTGAACAGGCACAATCGAATGAGAAAACAGAACACACTCCCACTGCAGAATGCAGAGTGGTGTGTATGTTTATGTTTATGTTTGTTTTTTTTTATTCTAAAGCTCCCACTTTATATAAAAAAATATGGTCTTCAGATAGATCACTGTCAAGGACAAATGTGTTAAAGGGAAATGATCCACTCTGCAGGTGAGCAAACTATCTCAGAGAAATGTTGTGCATTTGAAAACTATTTTGACAAAAATTGTGAACAGAGTTTTGCTTCCCCATCTCTTCTTGTGCACATAAAAGAATCCTACTAAATGGCAGCAGAAACTCACTTCATCTCTCTTTCCAATGGTATAGTAGAATAAGGCTTCTCAGGTAGACTTAACTAACAAAACAGAGCTCCTGTTCCCACCCTCCACCCCCCTTTCCCAGTATTCTTTGCAGTATAATAGTATGGGGTATTTCTCACATTTCTATTGGGAGAATCCTTTATTTGCTATAGGGAATAACCTGTACTAATAAGGAAAAAAGGTCTCACGTGTGAAAGCTTTTTTGTCGTGTCTAAACATTTTACAAGCTCATTGAGCTCATAGAGGGAGATCGCCAAGTTTATACAATTTTAATACAAATTCAAAACATAATTTGATATTGGTTACTTCTCAAAGCTTACACAGCTTTAATTTGAAGTGTGGCCTCAGGGGTGAAAGGCCATTAAATAACCTAGTGATCCATGAAGACAATTAAAAATGTACAGTAGGTAAAATAATATGAGATTGTTTCTGTATTTGCATGTTTAATTTGTTGCTGCTAAAGAGCATTATTAAAGATCTTCCTCTTTGATATAAGGTTCTTGTCTCTAATAAAACTAGCTGAACTTTTTAGTACTGACAATCACAGATTCACCTTCAGCCCCGTCCTCCTCCTAAGCAAGTGTATAATGAGCAGCTCTCTGGATGCTTCTGTGTTGCCTTCTATCTTGCACACATATCCTGTAAGATAGTTGGATCTAGAAGTAGGAAGGAGCTAGCTTCTCCCTTCCTTCCCTCCAAAAAAATGTAGGGAATCATACACTGTTTATGTGCACACTTGTAGTAAAAAAAATCACTTCCTTCTGAATATCTCACCTAGCTTTTCCCTTCTTTCAGTGAAATTGCAGATGGTAAATTAACTGAAAACTTCTTACTCGTAAGAGGATGCAATATCCTAAGAAGAAATGACAAACCTATTTGTACATGACATGATGTATTTGTTGGCAGGTAAACATCCTAAAGGATATTCTTGATCCTTTACATCATTAAGTGGATGACTGACTACTGCAGAAGTGCAAATGGAAAAAGTATATTTACCAGGAAGAGACTACCCTTTTAGATTTTTGTTTTAACTTTTTCAGAAGGAAAAGTTGTGTCCCCTTACTATTTTTTAAATGATAGAGTCACTGAAAACTTTAGAGTAAAAGGGACCTCCAGAAGACCATCTGGTCCAATCTGGTTTTGAAAGCAGGACCTCTAATAAGGTTCTCTGGGTCCCTGTCAAGCCAAATCTTGAATATTTCCAGTGAGAGAGATTCCACTACTTTATGGGGAACCTATTCCAAAACTGAGTTATTCACATAGTAAATAGTTTTTGCTTCAAGGGTGCTCTGCTGACTCACGTTCAGCTTGCTGTCCACCAGGACCTCCAGGTACTTCTTAGCAGAACTACAGGGCAAACAGTCAGACCTCAGGCTGAGTTGCTACTTGGGATTATTTTGTCCCATTTGAATAATTTCTCATGGTCTGCTCTCAAGTGATGAATGAAATACTGTTGTCTGGAAGATTAGTTAATTTTTTTGTTTGTCTTTTATTATTACTACAAGGTTCTAAATTATTTGTTGATGGAATTTGATAAACTATAGAAAGGATTAGATAACAAAATGGCAGAGCCACTGGAATTAGAAATTAAAATGGTTTATGTCTTCTTCATACGTTTGAGTATAAACTGACTACAAAATTTAGAATTTGGAAAGAATTTTACTTAGATCAAATTGCCAGAGACTACTGAGATCTTCTCTGGAATGAGGTTTTGTCCAACATTTGGAATGATCTGATAAATAGTCTGCCTTAAAAAGACAAAACAATCCTATGCCCCTGTCTCCAGTCTAGTATTACAAGGATCTAAGGCTCTGGTGATATCACTGTTCTTTTTATAGTATTGTCCTGAGGTACATTGTATTTTTCTGTGTTGGTAGTGACTTTAATATAGCTTGTTGGGAATTGATCTGTAACATGGATTTATACAGTAGTATAAAGCAGGGTATAAAATAGTACAGTGTACAGAGGTGTGCAGGATATCACTTCATGCTTTCTTGTGACTGTGAGGGATGGAGTCAGTGACTCTAAGATATATAATTCATATGCATCTGATGCCAAAGCAGTTCTAAAATGAATATTCACATATGTCAACATTCAAAATGTCTCCCATTACAAGTGTGAACTGTTCGAGATTTCAGAAATAATAAGCAATTGGGTCATCTTTACTGTTCTCTCAGCTTCAATTTTGAGCTATTATATGAATTTCAGCACCTTAAGTTGTTCCTCTCTATTTATTTGGTGTGAACATGACTCACACTAATTTTAACTCTCTTCAATTTTGCAAAGGAAAAGTTTTCAGCATAAAAATTACTTATGTTGGTTTGGGGTATATTGTGTGTTTTTGTTTATTGAGGTTAAACAAATAATAGTCCCTCTTCCATTGGTGTTTTAACTACAGATATGCAAATAGGGTTATATGTATGAAAAAAAATATCCTCTGAATAATTGTGGGAACATAAAGCTGCTTACAGAAATGATAAATAAAAGAGTTGTTGATGTGATCCCATAGGAGCTCCACTCCAATTTCACACAAATGTCTGCAAACATCACCATTGGAATATTTGCCTGGCTGCTGGCTGAATGGAAGATGACTATTTGAGCATTGCAAAGGACCACACTGTTACAGTGGAAAAAGCCAAACAGCAGCTGGAATACAGCAGGTGAGGAACAGTATCAAGAAACAAAAAAGCTACAGCTAAGGGAGGGGGACTGGAAAAGATATGGAAAGATGAAAGCAAAATTGTATTCTTTTAGAAAGAACAAACACTCATTCATATCAGCATAGCATTTTCTGTTATTAACTGTGGACCAGAGATAAATTTGCAGAAAAGCAAAACAAAAATTAAACTTTTCCACCCCCAAAATTAGGAAATCACAATAGGTAACAAGTAAAATTATTTTCACACTAATTTTCCCAATTAGTGGGGGTTTTTATTTAAATAAAACTGGTGATTCAATTTATACATAATAGTCAAAAATAATTCTAAAAGTGGGAGTTAAAATAATCTGGACATTTTTCAGGACGTAGTTCGCACTGTAGAATAGTTAGAGAAACAACAATTTTATTTTGTTTCTAACAAATAATATTCAATTCAATGTTAGGATTTAGGTGATTTAGCAGAGAAACAGTTTATTTGTTTACTTGTAGGTCTAAAAAATCTTACTATAACATATTGATTACATTTAAACATTAAATTAGATTGAATAAGATAAAAACCAAAGAAACATCATGAAGTTTTCTGCACGACACAATAGCTGCAATTTAATAATTTGGTTGATTTTTAAACTTCTCCAAGGAAAATGAGAGTGAGGCTTTTCTGTACAAATAGCTGGAGTGGTTTTATGAGCAAACCAGTACACACTAAGGCAAAAAGTGAGAGCACTAAACTAGTTTAATTGTGCTCTAAGTTGGTGACAGGCTGTGATCAAATCCCTGTCCTTAGTTGTAAGCATCTGCAATGCTAACCCCTGATTGGTTTCATGGTCCATTTTAAAACAAACAAAACAACAAAAAAAACTAGTTAAACTGTCAAAAACATATTGTCCTCATCTAAAACATTTTTACTAAAAAATTAAGGTTTTTACTTCATATAAGTGGGTCTATCAAAATCAGACAAAGAACTGAAGAATATCACATTTCATTTGTACCAGAAAGGCATATTAGGAATCTGGATTTGTAGATACTGGACATGGTGCTGAAACCACTTAAGATGTTTCCGTTACATGTTTTTCATTTTGTGATCACAAATTTTCTATCTCCATTTTATATCTCCATGTGACCTCCATTTCACCTGCTGCCTCTTTCACATTCCCACAACAATATATTCTTGCCCTGACTTTCACCTACGTCATCATTCATAGCTTCCCAATATTTTTAAATGCCTACTGCCTCATGACTCTTGTGTATTTTTATAGAGCCACCGCATTCTTATCTTCCTCTTTCTTTTATTCTAAACTCGTTAGTTCTATATAATCTTATTTTATATGCTAGCCTTTTGGAAACAGTACTATTTGTTCACACACACATATATATTACTATAAGATATATATTACTGTTCTCTTATACTTCTGTATGTATATATTTAGACACTGAGATGCTCAACAGCTATGTATAACATGCTTTTGGAAATTCAGACCTAGATTTGCTCTTGTCAAGTTCGGGATACTTGTTTGGAGATTAAAAGGTGTGTTTGAGAGATTGATTAATGTCTTTGGCCTAAAAAGAAGATCAAACCATATATATTTTCATCTCAGCACTATATTCAAACAGGTAAAACTCATTATCAGCTGTTTCCAGTTAAGTAGCCATGATGCAAATTGAATTTGGAAACTTTCTGATTTTAGGGGGACAGACATAATATTTTTTTTTAATTATTATTTTCCATTATTATTATATATCAGAACTCAGTAGGCAATTTGTATGTATCAACATTATAAGCCACATCCTTGTAAATGTTAGAGAGTCCAGACAAGGTTGTGAAGACTTTATTAACCTCTCAGTTGGGAGGATCTTCATTTATATTAATGGAATTACACTAAACAGGAGTGGGGGAAAGGCTTTCTATGCAGCAAGAAGAGCTGAATATTTTTTACTAGTTAAAGATAACTTTTCATGTGGTTTGTATACTCCTATTTTTTTATAACAGCAGCTGTGGTATGTCATGGCATCAGTTATTTTATGATGATTTTATGATGACAGACTTCACCTAGTACCTCCCTTTTCTCCAACATCTATGCTATCTCTCTGTCATTCTTGACGAAACTCTTCTCTAGAGAGTTCTTTAAAAAACGTCCAGGCCTTTAATCACTGCTGTTTCTCTTCTTAAATACCCCAGTGATTCAAATCTTGCTTGATGTACAGGGATGAAAAATGGATACAGAATTCAACTGGTACAAACATATCAATGCTAAGCCATGTGGTAGGATTGCCTTTCATGTCTTGCTATTGTACTCACATGTAGACATACTAGTATGAAGGATACCTTTTTAAAATGAGATCTTTTCATTTTGTCACATGCTACAGACTTTTGAAAAAAAATTAAGTTTGGTAGATCTTTGAAGTGGAAGAACTTTTCCTTCCAGTCAAAAGACAGTCTTTTAAAAATGAAAAAGCAAATAAAAAATAGTGGTTTATTAGAGCTGAACTTACCAACTAGAGAAAACTTTAAGTGGCTAGAACAAAGAAAACAAAAAAATAAAGTATATGTAAAGCAATACCCTCCTAGCCTGTCGTGGCTTAACCCCAGCCAGCAACTAAGCACCACCCAGCCGCTCGCTCACTCCCCCCCGGTGGGATGGGGGAGAGAATCAGAACAGTAAAAGTGAGATAAAGACAGTTTAATAGGTAAAGCAAAAGCTGCGCACACAAGATGCATAACATTACTTGGGAAGACAAAATGCCGTAACTCAGAACGTCCCCCCCCTTCCTTCTTCTTTCCCCAGTTTTATATGCTGAGCATGACATCATATGGTATGGAATATCCCTTTCGTTAGCTGGGGTCAGCTCTCCCAGCTGTGTCCCCTCCCAGCTTCTTGTGCACCCCCAGCCTACTCGCTGGTGGGGTGGTGTGAGAGGCAGAAAAGGCCTTGACTCTGTGTAAGCCCTGCTCAGCAGTAACGAAAACATCCCTGTATTATCAACACTGTTTCCAGCACAAATCCCAAACACAGCCCCATACTAGCTACTATGAAGAAAATTAACTCTATCCCAGCCAAAACCAGACCATAGCCATGGAGTCTTTGCAAGGCAGATTTGCATTTCTGATCCTGCAGTCTCTGGAACCCTCCAGGGTGCTCAGCTGGCCCTGGGAGAAAGAAGAAGCTCCAGCTCTTTCCAGAGAGTTTCATCTAGTGCAATTACTCTCATAAAAGGATTGTAACTTACAGGTAAGACCACACAAATTGAACAAATACTGTCCATGGAAAAGTCAGCCAGTCAAAGCAAGAAGAAAAGGAGGTTCATGGGCGAAAGGGTCTTTGCAGTAACTCATACTTTGTACTGTTTCTATTAATTACAAAATTATTTTTATTTAAAAATAAGGACTTTTCCTAATCCTACTGACAGATACACCAAAAATAGGTATTATTTAAAGTTCTCTCTACTTTACCAGAACCTGTCTGATAGCTACTTGGAAAGCAAGGTTTCAGTAACACTTCAGCTGTTCCTCTTTCAGTCTACAAACATCGATATTTCCAGAACTGGACTCCAAACTCATATTTTTATAAGTTTTGTCCAAAAGATCAGAAAGTTCCCAAAGTTAAGAATAATGTCTATAAAATGAACACAATAAGTCTAGTAACATAAACACTAGCCTTTTGTCTTTATTTTTTGAAGGTAAAAATTGAAAATTGTATCTATTTAAAGCAAAAAGAAGAAAAAGATCTATTTCCTGTATTTTGTAGAACAATACCAGAAGAGAGGGCAGCTTTAGCTATTACTGGCCATACTATTGCACCTGAAAATAATTGTTGTGTATTATTACAATAGAACAAAGGAAGCTAAATCTTACCATTTGCTTTCAAAATTCCTTTCCCCATGCTATTACCATGTTTGTCTTCAGCACACTTAAAGCTGTACTCCATTTTATATACCTTGTAATTTGTAGCCATGTCATCTGAGCTTCTCATTTCAAAACCAATCAGCTCCCTATTCATTCACCTACTCCTGGGTTTTGAAATACTCACTATGCACTTATCATCTCTCCAGTGTTGTTTTAGATCCTTTTCTAGTTTCTGCTGGTTTTGCTCTTTTGAATTTTGTACAGAAATAAGCAAGATTTCTGTTATAAACAAACATGTCATGTTGTCCTCTTTTTCATTTGTATTCATCAACAGTTTCTCAAGTAATTCTTCAGTAACTTCTGAATATTCTGCTGGTTTACTCGAGTAAAGTAGGAAATTCACAAGTCTGCTTTTGCACCCTGAAAGAGTATTTAATTTATTAGTAGACAGCATGGAAAAAGTTATGTACCAGGTTGCATTTAAAGCTGAAGAGATCCTTTCTCCTAATTTCAGCATTCAGATTAGGCTACAAACCAAAAGCACACTTATCACTTTAATTACATCTCCTTTGGACAAGGAAATCAGACAGGAGAATAAAAAATCTATATTAGACTTTTTTTTTTTTTAATCTTTTAATAGCAGCCACCTGTGAATAGGACCTATAGAATCCTTTTATAAGTGAGCTTAGAGGTCAGCATTACCCCAAGAAAGGAGCTCACAATATGCAGAAAAGACCTGATACCAGGATGACTGCTTGTTGGCTTACTTTTTGGTACTTGTGACATCATATAAAGGCTAAGTTCTGAAGGAATAAGCCTGAATATTTGCCTTCAGTGCTTTTAAAGAATTTTGAAGTCTTCCTCTTTTGAAAGAAAATTTAAATATGATAAATCAGGCTGGCAGAGGGGTTACAGATATATATTTTTTTAATTATAAATAAATAAATAAAAAACACCTCCCTAGTGGATTTGGTCAGCCTTAACTATTCATGAGTTTACTCTTCCAGTAGTGAATATTTATGAAATAATTCATGCTTCTAAGATGATCTTGTACTTTTATGCCCGCTTAATAATATTTGTTGTGAACAAGGGATCCAGTGTGGACCCAAGAGCCTGTGTAACAGGTATGTCTTCTACAAGTCCACATCTCGGTCTCTGCACAGTCACCAGACATTGAAAAAATTGAAGCAATTTAATTAGTATTGCCCTTCTCAGACTCTAGTTTTCCACTAATATAACCATATAACTCATAACAATCTTTCAAGTGGTGAAAACCTCCTAATAATCTCTCATCTATATTGACTCAGGGATATCATTAATATATAAATTCCAGGTTTCAGAAACCAGGTTTTTTTCAGTCAGCTGTGCTGTTACAAATGACTGTCTGAAGGCCCACACAAGCCTTAGAGGATATCCTGAAATCATCTCATAAAATTCACCATATTATTATCAATAAATATGAGGAAAACACTTTAAATGGAGGTAACCGGGAAGAATTCTCATACAGTCTTACAACAAAGATGTTCCTACAGATGAACCTGAGCAAACACGAAGACTACAAAAGAAGAACGGAAGCTCAAAGAGAAGCAGTGACACATTCCACTTATTGAAAAGGCACGTTCATAATGGGTGAGCATACCTCTTCTTCAGAATGATCATTTTAAAGATTACGAAAAGCAAAAATGCACTGAGAAACACTGAAGAATAGCAGTGTCTACAATCAGGATTCTTAACTCATCTGAATTTTAATCTCCCTTGAGTTTTCAAAAAGGCACCTCATTTGTGTCATCAGCCTGTAGTCATCCTCTAGCAATTCTTTTGAGAAGATCCTGCCTTCTGCTTCCTTCAGGCAACAGTGTTAGACCATAGTTCCTTATAACAAACACACTGTGATCACTTAATGGTCAGTTGCCAAACTTACAGAGGGACAGTAACAGGAATCCACATTGATCATCTATGACTGAGAAAGCAAAGTGATGCTTAGCTGGAGTAGGACCAGTTGAAATACAGCTTTTTATTTTAAAAAGACACTTACATGGATGCTGGATTTACCAGATCATGCAAAACTGTTAATATGAGACAGCTAATCATATGCATCTGCAAATCTTTTGACTTAGTGATTTTGAACCAGATCAAACCCATCAGTATTTCTTGCTCAAACACTGAAATATCAAAATATATTCCCATCAGATTTGCATTGACTTTCTCATCTCCCTCATTTATAAAGTTAATATTAGACTCAATATCTGTTCCATGGTCTCTCTCATACTCTCTCTGATAAGAAAGAGAGTTCTTATAGTTACCTAATTTATACCTACCTCACTTTTGACTTTTTATGACAACAGCTTTAAGGTGTAAGGAGGGGAATCCCCAAAACTGATGTGGGAAAAAGAAGTCAATTCAGACATTGAAATATTCCTCTGTCAAGCTTTTCTCACTGTTTATACAAAAGAAGTCAGATTTTCCTTGCTATTCTAGTAGACAGTGGCCTCTTCTGAACATCCGTCAGATATTACAGTGTAGAAGTGATTTGTTAAACCTGGGACAATTAAGAACTATTGAAAACAAAAGGACATTTCAGTAGAAAAATCCCATTAAAGTTCATCATGAAAAAACATTAAAACTCACTAAGGCAGAACAGTCTTAATACCTTTCTCTTGAATAAAACTTCAATGCCACTATTTCACCACAGTTCAAGTTTCACAGATCCAAAAGAAATCAATGTTAGCTTCTTAAGTGACCTTTTACAATCAAAATACATTACATTCCCTGTGCATGCAATTTTCAGTTTTACTGTGAACTTTTACCAATATTTACAAATAAGAAGTTTGGATCAATAACATTTATTAAGCATTTTGCACTATAACTAATGTGTAAAATATATTTTACATATAAAATATTATAATACAAATTAATCTTTCTTAGAAAAAACATGTCAATCGGCTAATATGAAAAAATAAGGCAGAACTGGTTAAACTAATAAGATGACCTCAGGGTTAAAGAACAATTGTTTGTATATTTTCAAATACATATTCTATATCACACATTTAGCAAGCATTCTCCTCAGTTCTAATTTCTCTGAAGTTTATCATCATTTTGCTAGTTACCTGCCTATTCAGGTGTTTCTTCAAACTTCAAGAATGAGTCCCAAGTCCTTTCAAATTCTGCCAGCCTAGACTGGACTGGAAAGGCTACTTACTTTTGTTCTGACTATAAGCACTTTCTTTGCAGAACTGAAGCTTTACGGACATGTTCCAAGAGAGACAGCTGAAAGCTATCTGAAAGATGTGTGAACAACATTACCATTTCTTTTTCTACCTAATATGAAGGACAGTGACAATTAGCTTTTGCTTAAGAGCTAAGCTCTGTCTTATCTGTGATGATAAGGGTTAATATATTAGTGTGTGTTTCAGCTCTGTTCTCATCCTCTAAATTGAGGAGTGTTTTACTGTGTTTTGGATTACGCTCCGGACCATTCAGACTATGAGGGCTCTATTTATCAGAGAATATAAGTACGTTTATTAGTCCCTGAGAAGTCAATAACGCCTTTTTCTTACTTGTTTAGCTGATTAGCAGTAGCACTAATCACGTACTTTTGAAAGTTAAGCTTTTTTGGTAGTTAAGAATACACTCTAGCTGATGTAAGCAGTTTGAATGCATGGGGGTGGGTTACTTTTACAATAGGCATTAATACAGTAATGAAAGTGGTTTTAGTAGTAAACCCAAATTTTCAAAAATTAAAAAAGAACCCCTGTCTGAAGTCAGATGTTTAATTCTGCTGTTTATTAAAAACAGCTCACTGCAGAAACTCCTCACATTCTTTTCACAAGGGATGTTAATTTTAATCCTCATTTGTAGGACATGCACTCACTGCTCAAGCTGCAAGATTTATTAACAGTTTCATAAAGCTCTTATCAAGTATTTTGCTGCATATTGATAAAAATGGACAGAAAAAAAGCTGATCACCTCATCCCTTACATATTCCTAGCTGAAGGTTCCATCCAGGCAAGCCAAGGGCAATGGCTTTGGATCATAGATTTATCATCAACAGTTTGCCTTGAGGAGGTAACATGAAAACGTTGTAACCCAGACATGAACTGAGAGACATGGATTCTTTCTAAAACAACCAACCAACCACAACAAAACAACAAAATTGCATTCCACATCTTGAAAAAAAACTAAAATCTCCAGCGTACTCTTGTCACCAGCCTTTGAGGACATAAAATCTGGGAGTATTAATCAGAAACATTCCAAAAGTCTTAAATATTTTGTTCATTAAAGTCTTTTCATTACTGAGTTTGTATCCAGATGTTCATGAAACACCTTTTAAATGAACTACAGATTTCAAACCAAATTAAAAATTATAGTGACTTTATCCCTAAAATCTCCAGGGTACTCTTGTCACCAGCCTTTGAGGACATAAAATCTGGGAGTATTAATCAGAAACATTCCAAAAGTCTTAAATATTTTGTTCATTAAAGTCTTTTCATTACTGAGTTTGTATCCAGATGTTCATGAAACACCTTTTAAATGAACTACAGATTTCAAACCAAATTAAAAATTATAGTGACTTTATCAAACCCAAGGTGAAATTTCACTATGATGTAGTGGGATTGCTCTTATAAAAGTGCTTATTCTAAGGAAAGGATAAAAATGTACTCTTTTCCCAGTTAGAAGTGCTGGATGACAGACATAATGTTCCTAACATCTGCTGGTCATTAGTCCCTGTTGTATTAATTTGTTGTTAGGACCTTCACCCTCATTTCTACTGCTTAAATCATACTGAAAGTAGGGATGGACCACAGAGAACATTTTAAATATGAACTATTTGAACCTCTGAGTTTCAAATCAAAGGTATTTGAGATATGCTCAAATTCAATACATTCAACTGAAATTCAAAGCAAATTTCTGTGTTGTTGTTGTTGTTCTGGGTTTTTGGTTTTGTGTTTATTTGGGTTTTTTTGGTTTTTTCCCTGAATTGGTTTCAAAATTGGAAAATTTAGCTGAACCTTTACAAAGGCAGCTCTTTTTATGAAATCTGTTTCCCAGAGAACATACATTCTTCAGGAACAGATGACATATGAGAGTTATCCTATTTTTTTTTACCCAAGATCATTTACAAGTGCCTTGGAAAAAAAAAGAATTTGAAAATCATTTCCAGTCTGTTCTTAAATCAAAAATTCAACTGGTAGTTTAATGATAATTAGATCTAAATAGTACCTCTAAGAGAAACAGAAGATTTGTACATTTTCAACTCTAAATCAGATAACTTTTTGTAGAATGAACAATAGTATATTAAATACTACAAGACCAATTCAAGATTGAATTTTTGTTCATTTTCACCAAAGTGCTGCAAATATAGTTCCAACTATTACTATTACTACCTGTGGTGGGTTAACCTTAGCTGGCTGCCAGGTGCCTACCAAGCTGCTCTCTCAATCCCGCTCCTCAGCAGTGCAGGGGGAGAAAATGAGATGGAAAAGCTTGTGGATCAAGATAAGGACAGGGAGATCACTCACCAATTCCCATCATGGGCAAAACAGACTTAACTTGGGGAAGATTAATTTAATTTATTGCCAATTAAAAGTAGAAAAAGATATTGAGAAACAAAAACAAAACTAAAAATATCTTCCTCCCCCGTCCCCCACTTCTTCCCAAGTTCAACTTTGCTCCTTCATTCCCGACTCTTCTACCTCCTCTGCACCCCAAGCAGCACAGGAGGGATGGGGAATGGGGGTTGTAGTCAGTTCAGAACACTTCATCCCTGCTGCTCCTTCCTCCTCACACTTTTCCCCTCCTCCAGCGTGGGTCCTTTCCATGGGATACAGCCCTTCAGGAGCAGACTGCTCTAGCATGGGTCCCCCATGGGCCACAGTTCCTGCCAGAAAACCTGCTCCTGCGTGAAGTCCTCTCCATGTGTGGCAGCTTCCTTCAGGCATATCCACCTGCTCCAGCATGGGGTGCTCTATGGGCTGCAGTGTGGATATCTGCTCCAGCATGGTCCTCTATGGGCTGCAGGGGGATGACCTGCTTCACCATGGTGTCCTCCGTGGGCTGCATGGGAATCTCTGCTTCGGCACCTGGACCACCTCCTCCCCCCTCCTTCCTCACTGACCTTGGTGTCTGTGGGGTTGTTTCTCTCACATTTTTCTCGCTCCTCTCTCTCACAGCTGCTGCACAGTACTTTTTACCCTGTCCTAAATATGTTATCACAGAGGCACCACCAGCATCACTGATTGGGCTCAGCTTTGGCCAGTAGTGGGTCCATTTTGGAACCAGTTGGAACTGGCTGTGCCAAACACAGGGACAGTCCCCAGTCTCTTCTCACAGAGGCCACCCCTGCAGCCTCCCCACTACCAAAACCTTGCCACATAAACCAAATACACTACCATAATTTGAAACAATTTAAAGTTGCTTAACACTCTCAAAAAATATTGATATCTCAGCTTTACATGCTTCCTAGGGTTTTCTGTAAGACAATGTTAGTGATTTCTGCAAAGGCCCGGGTTCAAATCCAAGCTACAACACTCTTTTTAATGCATAGCATAATTTTAGGCATAAAGATAGAAGAAGGCTTCCATCAGAGCAGAAAGGTTCTCTAGCAAAACTTCAATAAGAGCCGCGAAAAAAAAAAAAATGTTTTTAAAATGGAGCTCATTAAGTTTCTGAGAGGAAGTTTATAACGTACTTGCTGATGTCATGAGACTGAACACCTTTTCTCTGTGTGCTATACTATATCTTTACTGTGAGTCATACTGTTTACATGTGTACCTGTTGAGTAAAGATAAGATGGATAGCTGAGGAGGTCCACTGGTTATTCTGAAAAAAAACCCTTAGCTAATCAAAAGTTAAATTTTGATTTAACTCCAGAAAGGAGTCGGGCTTGAACAGAAGGTTTCAAATTTCTGTGTATGGGAACAGCAAGAATGAGGCAAATTCCTGATAACTCTCGAACCATAGTTTAAGATAATACTTATGCTACATGAATTGGCATTTCACCCTTCCTTTCCCACAGGCAAGCAGCCTTTTCCTGCTCATGCAATCCTGTGGTGAACCAAATTGAGAATCTGATCTGAGTTAAAATTAATCTGGAAAAAAAAAGGCAGTTTTACCTCTGATTGGTTCCCTGATCTAGTTCAATGAGCAGCAGCGCAAACATTTCTGCTAGCCCAAGGGAGGAAGCAAAGCGGGGTGAGAATAAGCTGTCAGGTAGAGAAGGAGGTCAGGACTGCTGCTTAAGGCAGCAGTGCTAGCTGACAGTGTACTTGAAACTGCAGCTTGAGGTGTTTCATATTTGCATTTTTTTCATCAAAACCAAATCTTCATGTTCTGCTCTTGATTAATTCTGATGTTCCTTGAGAAAGGACTACAGTATCAATCTTTACTTATGAATACTTAAAAAGTATTAGCCAGATGTTCTGCTTTCTTGAAATGAACAACAAGGTTTATTAATGAAAACAAAGGTGGGGTCAGTATTTACAATGGGGGGGTGACAATAAAAAAAAGCCCAGACCAGTACAAAAAAAGCTAAATAAAATGTTCAGACCAACAATCTTTATAGCTTAGTTTCTAGCTTTTAGCAGTTCCTGTCATTGAACATTGTGGAAAATTATCTCTCATTAAGTGTCATATGTTTAAAGATATTAATGTGATATTTGAATAGTTTTGCAGGCCACTGCACATGTGTAGCTGTTAGACACGAAAACTAGCTGTGCAGGAGTGAATCAGTATTTTGATCTGCACTGGTTATAACTTTTAAAGCAGTAATGCTTCCACATAAGACTAAGATTCAATTTATGTAGCTATAAACAGGGAAGACTAAAACAAACCAGCCTTCTGTTGGAAAACCAGTCAGTTGAATGTACAGCCTTGGATTCATAGAATGACTGCTGCACTGCAGATTACATTAATTTAGAGCTGAAAATCAGTAGATATACAACAGCTATTGCATTTCATCTGTACAATGCTGTGAAACAGCAGTTGAAATGAGGTAAGGATGGAGCAACACGTCATCTGGCAGTATTTGCTACCCTGTGACAAAAGATCACTTACATGGCAAAGAAATCGCCTACTTTTTCACACATTCATGGATCATAGACTCCAATTAAATACAAATAGCTTCAAATATTTGGCAGGTAAGCAGACTTCATAGGTATTGCTTAAAAAAGCAAATTGTGAAAATCAATTCCAGGTGATCAACTGGTTGTTCTGATTGTTTTGAGTGGCAGTATTAAAAAGAAATACTATTTGCTCAACTATGCAGCGACAGAGAGCATTTCAGAATCCTGGGCTTACAAGGCAGCAAGATGTGACGCTTTGTTATAGCTGTCAACAATTTGCTGCATTGCAGGCTAATGGTAGTGGTTTAGGACAGCAGTGTTAACGTTAATGTTCAAAGGCTCAGTCATTAACCAGCACACTCAGGTTCTAAAATAAGATATTAATTGAGCACACGAGAGTATTAAAATGTAGAAAAATATTCTGTTAATTTTGAACAGTAGATTTAGTAGATTTCTGCTAGATCTTTACCTCTGCTATTACAGCAACATAACAAAATCAGAAGCAGACTTTTCATGCAGCAATCTCCTCAAGGAATTGCTTATACAGTTGGACAGATGAATGCAATAAAGAAATGGTAGATATCTATTTCTGCTCTCTCTTTTACACATGCATACAGAAACACCCATACAAAAGCACACATATGCATTTTGTTTAATAACCCTAAATATCCCTGGTGCCTGATACCTATTTGTAGCTTGCTTTTCAATATTTCACATCTGCTTCATTAGAATAGATTAGAAAAAATCTATAAATAATAATAAAAAAGAATAGATGCTGCAAAACACCATAAAAAGTTATAAATAATCAGATTTTATTTCCTGACTGGAAACATCAACTATTTGATTCTCCCAAATATTGATATTCAGCAAGACATTGTCTCCTTCCCACCTCTAATTTTTGGAAGCTATCCAGCAGTGAATAAATATTTCAAGAACAAACACACAGAGGCAAAAATAATCAAAGCACAACTTTAAATGATTAAGGTTGAAAAGAAATCTTCTGCTTAAAAAGCATCTCCTCCGTATTCCTTATTTCCATATGGATTTCCCCAAAACTTTTTGTCACTGGGATTTTAGGTGAACCAAATTAGTCTTTGGAGCCAGAAGTTCACAAAATTGCATGAAAATTTCCATAAACCCAACAAGTCCTTTTAAAAATTGTAGTGTTATAGGAGCCTGAACTGTGTTCTAATGGTCCCATCACTAGTTTTCCACAGCTAGTACACAATGCTTATTACCTTCAGGACACAAACTTGAAAATGCCATTCATATAAGATTTTTCTCTCTAGAACACTACATGTACATTCAGCAAAGTGATGGGAAGGCTTATGTACAGAAAGGGTGAAAAAAAAAAAGCTTTGAAGGGAGTCAGTTGCTAAATAGTTTGTTGGCTTAAAGGTACATACTGTGATCACTGAACCAGAGGTACAATCCTGTATCATTAAATTGAACCCTTCCTATCAGAGGTCCCATCTAACTTGTAGGCATGTTGCTACCATCTGTTTTTGTCAGGGGTGAATGTTATATGGGAGAAAATGAGCCTTGCCAATTTGCGCACCCAACTTAAAAGAATTAGTCATGTATAGGTCATTGCAGAGTGTGATACTATTTTTCTACCTGGGTGATTAAACTGGAAGATAACATTAATCAGTCAGCATTGATTAACTGAAAGGATGATAAAAGACATTTATTTTTTTTTTTAATCCTGAAATTAAGGTCAAGAGATTTCAGTACAACATTATCTGTGATACTTGGATATTTTATTTCTTGGATTGCTTTGGTAGAAAGTGGAGTTTGGGAGTGAAGGGACTGCAACAGGGATTGGTGAAAGAGCCTGGACACTCTGATGCTGAGATGATGACTTATGTGAAAAGGTTAGACTATGAACGGGAGGGTATAGTATTAAAGAGACTCTTTAGTGGTAGGGGGAACGAAGGATTAGATATGAGAGGTATATCTCTACTTTTTTTTTTTCATATTGAAATTTTCTATACCATCAAAGATCCCAGATGCTTGTAATGGATGTGAGCCAGCACCCAGGAAAACCTTGGCTTGCAAAGTGTTGGTTTTGATTTGCTTTTCCAAACTGGTTACATGAACTAGCATTAGGGAAGATTCCTTCTTTTCACCTCACCTGGGGGCCTGAGCATCTCTCCCTAAACTCTTGAGCAAACCAGAAAAAGAGAAGGGGATCTTTAGAGGATTTAAACACTTTTCTTCCCATACACTAGATAAAACCAAGGGTAGGGTCCACACTTGTGAAGCAGGAAATGTCTTCTCCCCACCTGTTCTTTGACTCAGGATTTGGAAATAGCCTGCGCTAGATCCCCTTACTCCAAATTGTGCCAAAATTGAGTAACAGATAGGGCCTTTTGATAGCCTTTTTCTGAGCTAACGTTTCAGGAATCCTTGATACTCTAGCAGAGATTATAATCTCTGGATCACAAGTTACTGATGAGGTTTCAAAAAGGAAAAAAAAAAGTTAAAATGCTGATGCATAAACCATGTCTGTGATTTCTTTTCTTGAGCTTCCAAGTCCACAGCAATGCCACCTTCAAACATTCAAAGCATAATAATTGCCCCCATCATCGCAACCTAGCAAATAATAAAGTACAACTATAAAACATATAGTAACCTTTCTGTTAGCAATACCTTCGTTAGAAATCTATATGAAAACTCCAACTCTCAAAATAGGCATCAAATTCTAGAAGTAGCACTTCTGTATATCTTTGCAAAAGGAGGGTTGCAACAACAAAGAAAAAAAGAAAGAAACCTCTGAGCACTTAAGTAAGAAGCAGCATGGCACGGCAGTTAAACCTTCAATCTAGTTCTTCAAACAATGACTAAGCACATCTTGGATATTACATACTCACCCTTTATCTTTGTAGATAACATAACATTCAGAGAAAAAGACAAACTTAGTGGAAGAGAAATTATTTCTCACTTTCTCCAAGGAGGGCAATCAGTCCAATGAACAATTTACTCTTGGATTAGTCTGGAAGTCTGCTCCAAATTCTAGTATTTGCATTGTTATTGCTCTGCTAAAGTTGAATCAAGTCAACGTGCTCACAGGTGAATCAGCCCAATAACACAGGTTAGACATGAAAAAAGAAAGAAAGAAAAAAGATGTAATCTTTCTTTCAAGCTAATTTTTCAAGGTTATTTCTTTCAAAATTATTTCTTTCAAGTATTTCAAGATTACTCAAGGGTCCAAAGAAGGAAACTGATTGTTATTGCTCTGCTAAAGTTGAATCAAGTCAACGTGCTCACAGGTGAATCAGCCCAATAACACAGGTTAGACATGAAAAAAGAAAGAAAGAAAAAAGATGTAATCTTTCTTTCAAGCTAATTTTTCAAGGTTATTTCTTTCAAAATTATTTCTTTCAAGTATTTCAAGATTACTCAAGGGTCCAAAGAAGGAAACTGATACTGATTCATGTATCTCAGGCTTTTTACTTACTGTACACTACATTCTGTGCTGTTTCTTTTGGGAGAAGCAACACAACATAGGGATGATCTTCATAATATTTTGCTCGTATAAGAAAAAATACCAACTGATTATAGTCCCATGCTTATTGTACTCCCTCTCCCATGTTTGAGTTGTTGGGGTTTTTTTCACAATAAACAAGAAAAGATTAACATTAACGTATTTGATGAGCTCATAACCATGGACACCAAGGGGGATGGCTCAGAAAAGCAACAAGAAAGATAGCATTGCTTAGATTATTGTGTATTTACTCACATATATATAGAAATAGCTCCTTGGGAAAAATACACTGGAGGGATTTTACAGTTAGTGTCTATTCAGCTCTTAAGGTGATTCTGTAGAATAAATTCCAAACAGAAACCCAGCAACACAACTTCTGAGGTGTGTCATAAATCACCACTACTAGATTCTTCAAGACACACTGGAAAGAATCAAACTTCAGAACCCACAAAGGCTATCACCACGATTTGCCATTTGCTGCTTTAAACACATATTTTCTTTCTAAATGTGGGGGTTTTTCCCCAGGCCATGCTCTCTTCCTGAATTTTATGATAGTATTTAGTGGTGAATATGACATCCATTTTTTTGCAGGCAATTTTCAGATTAAATCTCATCTATGATGAAATATTTTCATGCTTGTATTCCTAAATTACTTATCCAAAGTGGAAAAAAAATCAAAAATATAAATCCAAATCAGTATACGTATTTTAATTCAAAACTCATGCCATGAGTGCAGATACAGATTTTCAATACAATCTTTACCCTGAAGGTATTCTTAAGCCTTCTATCCTCCACTGAAGCAAAAGGAAAGCATATGTATGTCAAAAGGCACCAGTGCCTTTTGCTATCTGTGGGTGAATATGCAGTAGATGTATGAATTCCTGGCTCTTGCTGTTTTGTAAGAAAGTCATTATATAGAAAGATGTTGAAAATGAAAGAGGTGTGCTGTTTTCACTCATTACTAGGCCTAATCTTTTTGTTAAATTCCTCTTGAGCTATGGCCTTAGGGGTATTGCTGTAAGGTGACACTTCCATGAGTGTTCCCTAGTCCACATTTCAGATTTTCAAACCTCAATGTCATTGCAGGAGTTGGCACATATTGGGAGAACTGATGCTAAATGTAAGAATATGGGTTCCTCAGTCAGGCCTGGAAGCTGTCATGGCCAATTTACATCTCTGACTTTAAGAGCTCAAAGAGAAAAGGAAAGCTTTCATCATACTTTTGATAATTCCATGAGTGTTCCCTAGTCCACATTTCAGATTTTCAAACCTCAATGTCATTGCAGGAGTTGGCACATATTGGGAGAACTGATGCTAAATGTAAGAATATGGGTTCCTCAGTCAGGCCTGGAAGCTGTCATGGCCAATTTACATCTCTGACTTTAAGAGCTCAAAGAGAAAAGGAAAGCTTTCATCATACTTTTGATAATTTGCAGAGTGCAACCCCATGTCTTTAGCTGATTATGACATTGCTATCATCTGGAAAAAGCCTATGGAAGCCTGTTTCTTGTGAGGTTACATCTGCACCTTTCTGAGCTGAGTCAAAAAGTTTCAAGCTTAGAATTTGCTGAAATAAACTCAGCATCATAAATAAGCATGAATAAAATACTAAAAAAATGATACTGTAGATTCAAGATAGTCATTTCACAAAGTAAAACAAAGAAAAAAGTATGTTAGCATCAGTAATAAATATGAATATTTTCATATTGGTATAAAAGCCCTAATTCAAAAGCCCTCAATTAGTTTTTACTATTTATAGTAAGACTAAAAATAAAAGACACATAGAAAGAAATTAAACTTGGAGAAAAAGAATCAAATCTAATTTGATCAAATAGTTGATTTCTCTTTTGCTTTAAACATGTAAAATCTATGAAAGTGTTAATTATTATTTAACTTTCTATTTCATTTGAGCATTCTGCAGCCAACTTTATAAAGGGCATGGGGACTTAACTTGTCCAGTGAGGAACTATCTTCACTCAGCAGGGAGGAGTAAAGATTCAGGGACACATTTCCTGGCTCAGTTTGTCCAGCTCAGCTGGTGTCAAGGGAACAAAAATCTCCCACAATTGCTTGAAGGCATATGGATATCCAAATTAGTTCCTCTACCTCTCTTTTCATAACCTCAGTATAGGGGACATTTCAAGGATGGGGGAGATTATGAGCAGAGGAAAAGCCAGATGACATGCTTCAGTGATACTTCCATGATGTATGTTCCCTAGTGAGCGGAAAAGATTCAAATGAAAGTTTGTTTGAATGTGTTAAAAATTGACCTTAGAAACTGAAACAAATTACAGAACATTTCCCATTAGACTTACTTCTTGGACTTCTCATTTTTAATTATCATGCATTTCAATAGTATTGAGAGTCTCCATTCATTGCTTATGACCCTGCTATATAAAGGAAAATGTTCTTTTCCTGTAGTCAGCATGCCTGTAAATTCTGCTAGTTTATGCTCATGAACTTCAGCATGGTGACAATGGCGAAGTTCAGGAGAATTTGACCCACAATGATTAGGGGACTGCATTTTGTTGCTCCAGAATAAATGGGTTATACATAAGTTAACAGAAACTCATACGGATGTGAAAAAAGAAGCAAATACAAATTAATACCTTACTTTCTTGTTCCTAACACGTTGTTTTGTTTAAATTGCTATTTAAAATTATTTTTTCTTAATTACATACATGTTAATTATGAAAACAGAAGGTATTGCATATTTATGTGCAAACAAGATCTGTTTAGTGATCAGCTGGATTTGGCCTCAGGTAAGCACTTTAAAATGTATTGCAGTCTTAAAACCCATTCAAGTTGTTCCTTAAGTATGTGATTAGATTCTGAGCTGATCTTTAGTGGATAAATCTAGATTTCTTGGAAAAAAGTCTAGTATACACTGTTTACCATCACAAACTTAATTCAGAATTCAAAATCTTCACATCAGCCACCAGATATAAAACTACACAGTGGCTACTTGTGACAGAGCTAAGAAAAGAACAGATATTCCCAATTTTAAATTACTGATAGGGCATCACATAACAACTTTTTTTTCCCCTACCTAATACAAAAGGTACTGCTCAGGGTTTTTTCTGAAAAAAAGAATTTTGAAATCAAGCACAAACATTGTTTATGGAAAGGAAGCTAGTAGGAAGGAGCTTATTTTATTTTCAGGGTAGGACATCCATATTGTTCTCAAACTGTGTATGTATTTTGGAAGTATAAGATGTACACATAAATGCAAAATAAACCTACAGCAATAGTAACAGTATCAACAAAATAGAAAAGCATCCTGGTGTCCTAGCCTTTTCTGAAGTTTGGAAAATCTTGATTCAGTCATTGTATCTTTGGAGATGAAAGCTGCAATATTTGCAATGTGGTCACATAGGATACATTCAAAAAGTATAAAGTGTCTTCAAAAAACCACGCATAGCCAGGCTTATTCAATTTGGTCAAAAGTACAGTACAGAGGCTGGGGTCATGTACCAGTTAGGAACCTGGTGTAACAGAGTGTGTGACTGCTGAGAATTAGAGGTGTCAGACACTGTACCCAGGAACAACATCAGAGGCTGAACAGACAGGTGAGAAGAGAGGAGACAGCATGCACCAAGTCCAGGAGGTGAAACAAAGCCTTGACCAGGCATTGCAGTGGAATCGAAAAGACAAGAAATGTATTTATTAAGTTAAGGTTTGGGATAACAGGTAGTTGAAAGATTCACTGGGAAGAGGAACCACAGAGAAAGTATGATAAGGAAACAAAGACAAGACAGGCACTATGGCTACTGCCAAAAGAAATAACAGAGCTTCTGGTAGATGACAGTGTCAGGAATATTTTTTCACAGGCACTCTGCTGGCTTGCAATCAAGCTTTGCTTGGGAAAGGCATTACCTGTGCTCTCTGAGACTCCTGACTGCTTATGGGATGATTCAATTCTACACAGATTTTTTTATACAAGAGCTCTAATGTTAAATAAAGTGCAAAGATGAACAAATGGGAAAATATTAAATTTTCCTCTTCCCAGACAATGTGTATATATATGCATATTTAGACAAGAGAGTGAACTGTTTAGGAATCTGCTTTGAGTGAACAAAGATAACCAAGATACTTGATGTATTATCAAGGAAAACCCATACAGAATCTCATTCTCAGTTTATGGGAATTGAGAATGGTCCTGGATAGAACTATCATCAAGAAATTTTCAGGAACAAAATGGAGACCGCCAATATATATGATACGTAGATAGACTGGGGGATATTTCTTTTCTCAGCAGCCCCTTCACCTTCTTACAAACAGAGAGCAGTAAGTCTCCAAACACCCTGTTAAAGGTCCAGAAGGTGTGGAGTTTGAGTATGGAGGTTTTTGCCCTCCAGAAAGTGGAAATAATTAAGGTGACCTGCATAGTTCCCAGATGAGTTAATAAAGATGCAGTCTAATTAAATCACAGTCCTTACATCTTGTCTTTCCTTTCATGTCTGGGACAAAACCCAGCTCTTGTACATTTTGTACGCTCCCCTGAAGAGAAAGAGTTCCATTACATTTTAATGGCTACTTTCTGCAAACTTTGCCTTTGAGTCTTCGTAAATCTATGTCATTCCTCTTTTACTGAGCCAGTCAAAAGATATGTACCTTGTAATGAAAGATGTGCCCTTTGAGTGATTTCACAAGAACACCATCCTTTGTCATGATGCTGTGTTAGGGCGCAATTGTGGGCAAGATGGAGCATAGTCATACTGATTCCAGTGTCCTTGCTACCCAGGGGTTGCTTTTGGAGTGCTAAAGAGATGAAAGAGGCAATCAAGAAAGAGATTCCATTTCACTCTCTAGTGAAGGAACATTCAGCTTGTTTTTGTGCAGTGTGTTTCTGATGACTGCTGACACATGAATAAGAGAGACCTTAAGGCAAGTCCACATCCTCTCATAAGATATAACAAAGGCCACAAGGCTGGCTCACTTTTTTCTTACCATCTGACTTCATTCCACTGGCATTCTAAGTAAAGCACCTCATAAGAACAAAATTTGTTACAAGAAAAAAGTAGAACTAAGCCAGGAGGGAAAACTCTTCATAAAAGAGGAGGTACAGGAACTTGGCAGGGATATAGACAGCTGCATTTTTGTCCTACTTGCTTAATAGTGTAAACAACTTTTGTTAGTTAGCTTTGTATGTGACCATTCAGGAAACCCTCAGTATAGACAATGTATCTTGTCAACCATTTCCTGTGTGTGTAAAATGTAATTCGTCACCCTGCACTGCCTTGGCAGCAGCCTTGTAAAGAACACCCTGAATTAATGAATATTTCATAAAGATGTGATTTATTAGCATTCCTCTGCCTTTGCCTTGAAAAAGATCCATCCTTCAAAAGCTGAGCACACAAAAGCTATCTGCAGGTATGGAAAGTAGACTGAACCCCCTGAAGACAAAACCAGGATTTCTTAATAACCTCTGGGCCATATAGACTTTAGAAGACATATTTAGTCAATCTTGTATTAATATTTTAGATGGTAAGGAAATGCCGTACTAAACTATTATACTGAATTTGGCTGTCAGAAACATGAGCTATCGTAAAAAAAATTATTACCAACTCAGAATTTTTCAGTTTCATATATTTTGATGAACATATAACAAAATAGGCCACAGCATCATACAAATACCTCTGGGCCTTCTGAGCTACCCACATTTCCATACTGCTATAGAGCACTTTTCCTTGCCAGAACCCACCAGCAAATCTACCATATGCATAAATTATGAAGTTGTACGTACCTGTGCTTTTATCCTAACCACTAGTGCCCTTGGGTACTATCTAATACAACAACTGCTGTAACAACAAGTGTTCTTTTCCTATGATTGCAAATATTTATTGTGTTCAATTAATATGCATAGTTCTGCATCTTACACAAAGACGACGTTCCTTTTCTGAGAATTTGCAGACTCTGACACACGTTGCAATACAGGCACAAAATAAACCAGAAAATCCAATGTGATTTTGGTATCTCAGGCAGCTGGTGCTTTCTATTGGTGGTATGAAAATACATTTTAACTGCATTTAATACATTGCACTGTTTCAACAGGTATTTGCATGTTTCAAAAGGTATTTGCATTTTTTTTTCTCAACAGACATCCCTTATTTGCAGTGCTAGTGCAATCCCAGTATTGTCCTCTGTGCATTTGATCCACAACACCTGTTACACTCACCTGGTTATTACAGCTGAATTATTAAGCCCTTATCTTCAACTGTAGGAATTCATGCTTTCAATTCAGGAACCCTCTTATTCTGTGAAGATGGTAAATGCTGTATAATGTCACACCATTACAAAACAACACAGAAGTATTTCACAATAAGAATCATCCATTATGGTTGTGTTTAAATCTCCTAGACTAAAACTTTCGTGTGGCTCTTTCTCCAATGACGGGAAGATGCATAGCTCCAATGCATAGCTTTGGGATGTGAGATCAGAGAAAGATCCATGTGCATGGCAATTTATAAGGACAGGGTGATTTTCCCAGGTGATAGATGATACTTTTGTAGTGATTTTTTTAAAAATCTGTCTTTTTTAGTTAATCTAATAATTTTCAGTGGAAGAAATACCCACTGTGTGTCTTTAGATTTTGGGGAGACATGTACAGGAGGGGAAAAAGGCTTATGTTACAGGAGTAACATTACAAACAGGAAGAAGAAAACTAAAGAACTCCTGAGCATACTCAAGCATAGTATGATATGCATGAGACAAGGAGCCAGCAGGACTGGATGAACCTAACATCTGTATAGACAAAATTCCTGCAGAGTTTGTCTAAGAACCTGGAAAAGCTTTCTCACTTACTAAACTATAAATCTAAGCCTGAAATGTTAAGGGAAAATATGGAGATACTCTTCCCAGAAGTTGGTTCTTGCGCAGAGGCATTCATCTAGGAAAAATATACCTATAATCCATCGAGAGTGTGTACCAGGTATAGTGCATAGCTCAGATAAAGCTTATGAAATACTCAATCAAATATTGGTATGATGTGCATAGAGAAATGAAAAACTATTGCATCTTATCAGAAGTTGACATTTTCAGACATGTCAGAAGAAAAAGAAGATATTTTCCTCAAGCTGCCTTCACGCCCTTTTAGGCGCCATTCCCTGAAGTCTTGATGGATATTGTTGGTTTATTCTATGATCACCACAAAAGGGTAAAAATTGTGATTGTGGTCATGTGACATTATTTTCTTTGCAGACACAGTCCTTTTTCTAATGCAGAGGTTGAAACTGTGGCTGGGGGGGGGGGGGCGCAAAAAAAAAAAAAAAGTCACTGACTACCAAAGGTGGACGAACATAGTGTCAGACAAGGGATAAATTTATTTACTCTAGTTTTGAAGGATTTGTGGAACTAAATGGGGTAAAGCAAATAGTTAGGCTGAGAGATTCGAAAGGACACTTAAGTGCAGGTTACTAGTATGTTGAAACAACAAGTGATTAGGTTACCATTTCGCTGTACTTACCCTCCCTACATAACCTGGCATACAATCTGACTTAATCACCTATCTAAATGAAAAATTTGATTTTTTTTTTAATGTTATTAGAGATTTTGGGGACGGTAGCACTGAACAAGAGGCTGAAGTAGTCATTGTTTATACTCAGTGGGTCAATAATAATTTACATTACATGAGGAATTTGTAGAGCAGTATCTTGTCAAGGAATTCCAAAGATAAGTTATAATAACTCTTATGTAAATACTTACTTAGAGCTTGAAGTCCATCTTCTTAATTCTTGTTAAATATCAGCAGATACAGAATTGTTGGGAAAAGTCTTTTGAAGTGGTGGAAAAGGTTAATAACATTACTAAAAAAGTAAATAAAAAACCTTTTTGGAACAAGGTCACACCAAAAACTGTGTATGTTAGTAGGTTAAAATCCTATCACAGCTGGGAGATAGTTGTTAACTTCAGATGTAGCAGGGAGAAGGGAATTCAAACTGAATAAAAGATAAAAAAGTAAAGTTTGAAGAATCAGTTCTAATTGATTTTGTGATTTTTGACATCATCACCAAAGAGTGGTACAGAATCAAACATGGAGGTTTTGTAGTCATTTGTGAAGTAGATACATAAGAAGTAGGAAAAACATCAGAGTAGGGGTTTATAACTAAATCTTTATAACTGAATTCTCAGATACAATTCAGATGCAGAACTGTATCTGAGAATACTGTGAGGAAATAGTAAGATAAGGTAGCATGTAAATCAGTGGAGAATCAACGTGTCACTGTGACTGATGCATTTCTTTTTTGGATGGCCCTCCAGATTACATAGAGAAAAGAACGCCAGCACACTGGACTTAACTGGAAAGCCCTCTTTCCATAGAGGAAAAATAAAACCTGTTCTCATCACTAATGAGAGACAAGGTTATGTTAAAAGGCTGACTGGTCCTTCAACTGTATATTGAGGCAGGTCAGCTAAATGCTGGCTGGATTACACAGTCATGACAAACTCACATTGATGACATCACTGCCTTCTGAAATTGGAAACAAACCAAAGTGTGGAATTATTTGGGGAAACCTACCTACAGAGTTCACACTATTCAAAGGGAAAATCAGCCTAATGTAGTTCAAAAATAACTTGGGAGATAAAGGAAGAAATGTATCCCAATCCCTTAAATGTGAAGGCCATTATAGATTGACCCAAATGCCTAAACTCAGTCTTTCACAGGACTTTCAGGATATTACAGAAGCTTTGTGGAAAATTTCAATGACATTGTTGCTCCTATTACTGCACTGTGTAACAAACAGAAGGCTAACAAGATAATTCTGGCTGAAGGTTTCCAGAGAGGCTTTAAGCAGGTAAAGACATTCTTGTCTTAATCTTTCTTGTCCCATCTTTGCTGTTTCAAACTTTGAGAAAATATTTGAGCATGTCTCCAATATTTGAGACGTGCTTTTGAAATTTAGGAAAGACAGAGAAGGAAAAAAAAGCCACCTTGTTTGTTTTCTTAAGAAAAAAGAGTGAGCAAAAGTTTTCCGTTATAGAGAAAGTATACTTTCAAGCGGCAGAACCATTATCTGATTGACTGTAAATGTAGGAATCTCTCATACTAGTCCTCTTTAATCTGGTTTGACAGAATGAAAGGAACATATTCTAAATTGCGATAATAGAGCCTTCTGCTTCAGGAATTTAATATGAGAGTTGTTCCTATCAAAGGTAAAATGTGCATATCAAAGTAGTAGATGATTTTTTTTGGCACTTTTCAAAATAGTAAATGGGATGTTTACACTTAAATTATGCAAATATATTTTTTCTTTTCTTTCTGCCTTAACCTTTGGCTTGTGTCAAGAGAGACTTCAGGATAGTTGGCAAACATCAAGGCACTCTAATCCCTACCTGTGTCATCTTTAAAATAAATGTATTAGACCACTTAACAATGTTAAATTTCTTGTACAGGTCTCAAGACTACAGAAAAGCCAGGGAGAATAGGAGGGGAAATCCTTTAGAAACCTGTAGAGGTTTCCATAAACACTGTTAATGTAGTACATTGGTGTGATAGAAGAATTTCCTAGTGTCTCACACTAGCCACAGAATCCCTGATAAACGGTAGAAGAGAGGGAAGTCGGTATGAACTTCAGGGGTCTCTATCAATTCATTATAAATACACAATATATTTGTATTTAAAATTAATACATTATTTTTACATTACTAAATAATAGTAAAAAGAACCAATTGCTTCAATTATTACTATAAAGTTTAATGCCAGTCAAATATATCTCAAAGATATCAGATACTACTGCCTAGAGAGAGGATGCATTTTTCTTTCTGGTTTTTTTTTCCACTCTGCAGTTACCTATGTGTAAGTTTTATTGCCACATTATGACTAACCACACAGATACTATTATTTTTTCTGTGACTTCAGGAGTCCATCACAGTACAAATGTGTATAACTTAGCATATTGACTTTCTACAAAAAAAACCCCTTTTTTTCTTACATAGCTTAAAATATGTGGCTTTTCATATTGCTAAAACTCAGGGATTTCAGTCAAAGCATTTTGGAGACCTAGGTCTGGTGCTTTATGGTGCTACTGCTCTGCTGTCTGCCCTGTTTCTCCTCTGGAGGGTTACCTACATATTGCCTGGACAGCTGGCCCTGTGTTCCAGAGTCTTCACCTCCCCAGACTTCAGTCAGCTGTATTATATCAACTGCTTTCATCAGCATTTGCCCTGAGATACTAGTCTGTAAAATATGGCTGCTGAAAAATAGACCCATTCTCCATTTTTGTTACTTTTGCTAAAGAGGAAGAAATTTCCACAGAGGATCAGGGTGAACGTGTCATGGAAGAGTCACATCTTAAACTGCCTCTACTGAGTCTACCACATCTTGCTTCTCAGTTACACTGGGTATGCAACATGAACACAGGAGGGAAAGAGGAAATACAGTCAAAGCATAATTGTGTTGTTTGTTGTTTCTGGTTGTTGTTGGTTGGTTTTTTTTTTTTCTTTTAATGATGTCAGTATTCCAATGGTTTGCAGTATTTGCCTTGTCTAATTCAAGTGAATGGAAACTCATTCCTCTGTGTTTTGAGCTTCTTAGGTCAACTGCCAAACCTAAGCACAGCAGGCTCGCTGAAGAATGACATTTTAGCCTTAATGCCCAATTTTCTGCGTTCCAGTGATTTAAAACAAATCCTTTTTATATGGCTTTTAAAGAATGTTATTCTGGACTCTACCAACATGAATATTGACTTTAATAGTTTAATAAAAATATTCCTATGAACTGCTAAAAATTTACCTTTGGGTGTTATTTTAATGTTTTCTTTTTCTATGTGTTGAGAACATGGCATTAAGTAACGAATATAAATAGCCGTGTTTGGTGAAGATTACAGAATAGTTTAGTAAGCAGTCTGAAAATTTTCATACATTATCATCTTAAAAATAAATTGCAGAAAAAGGGAGTAAGCACAAGGATATTGTACATGTAGTTTGTGAGTGCATAAAACTTCCTATTGTTAAATGGCAATTGCTGATTTATGACGTGTCATCTGCTATACACTTCATAATGCATATGTTATATCTAAATTCTCTTTAAAAATGTATATCGGTGAATATGTATGTAGGAGAAGTTCAAAGGATTTTTAACTATTCTAAACTACATAATAATGTATTTATTTATCCTCACTTATTTAGTAATATATTTATTAAATTTAAATGTATAGGTCTCCAATCTGCAAAACTTCCACAGGGCTCCAGGCAGGAATACGCCTCTGAAAATGCTTATAAATGTCTTTACTGTGTAAATTAAACGTATTCAAGAAGTCTGATTTGAAGGCAGTCCTGAACATCTTTTTTTTCTTTTTTTACAAATAAATAAAAGTAATGCTTGTGAAAGGGGTGGATAAATAATTCCTGAAACTGGTGCTCTGTTTAGTTATACAGTAAGAAAAGCATAGAAAATCATAAGTAATATCACAGGCAAAATGTCCACAAAAGTTAAAACTAGTGAACCACCAAAAAGCCCTCAAACATGTCATCTTTTATTTTGCAGACGTGATGACTGCAATTCATTTTAGTTCATGTTGTACATCTGAAATTTGGTTCTCTACAGCTGAGAAACACTATAAATGCCTTTTGTAGTAAATTAAGAGAAATATGCATTTTTTTAGGAAATCAATTATCTAATTTTTTTACAAGATACTTCAGGATGACATAAATCTACCCTATAAGTATTTTGTTTCTCCATGTTCACTAAGAAGGCTGCCTGTGGTAATTAACAAGAAGAAGCAGAGTTCATAAAAGCGTCGTCAAGAATCTACTCTTTTTACACATTGTTGTTGTTGTTTGAATATATTAGAAATCAGAGAATGAAAAAGTTACAAAACTGAGACCTCAAAATACATATTGCATTTATGAGGTGGAATTCCCCAACTGATCATAGCATTATAGGTCCAGATCAAATTTAGAAGCAATTACAGAGCAATACTTGCCCCAAAAATTCTATTGTTAATTATCTCATGTTAGTGCACTAGGTTGCAAAAACATTTCTAAACTTTGGCCATTATTTTAAAAAAATTGGCTGATGCAGAAAGAAAAGATACTATAAATAGTATACATAAAACATATGTATAGTAACTGAAATCAAAAATTGGAAGGACAAAGTGAGTCAAGTGCTCAAATAGGTACCCGTTGAGTAAAATGTATCCCCATTCTTATTTTAGACATACTTTATATAACCTCTGACACAAATGTTTTTTGATCTTTTGTCCATCCAAACCTGTTCATGTCAATAGAATTATAGACCTTATTAAAATTTGTTTTAGAATTCTAAGAATGCATTTCCACTCTTTGCAACATCAGTGTAAATCTGCATTGATTCCCTGTGAAACCATAGCATACCTCTGAAATGAACTTATGTATGAGATTTGCATCAGACTTAAAGAACTATATCATACAAATATAATTTTGTCTGTTATGTACATCTTTTCACATACACGTTTCTCCATTTAATTTGGAATTGCCTATGTTATATTCAAAAAAATCAGTGATTTTGAGTTCTGAGTAGACCTAAACAGGTATCAGCTTTGATGAGATCTCTTTTCTCTACCAATTTTAATTTGCAAAAACGCCAATTTTGATGTTGTTACCAAAGGAACTATTTGTGCTCTTTTTTTTTACTAAATCTTATTTACACTGAGAAATATATTACTCCGTTATTCAATTGCTTTGCAAATATACATGTGCATTCATATAAAGAAAGTGACAGCTGTTCTTGCTAATTTACCAATTCACAGAATATTCCTTGACTCACCAAATTGTATCTCATTGCTGAATGAAATATTGCAAAATATTTTTTCAGACTTAATCTCTAGGAATGAAGGTTTTCTTTGTATGACTTGTTAACTATTATAGATTATAAGAGAGAGAAAATATAAAAATAACTTTTTTTCTTTTTCTTTTCTTTCTTTTGCTCGTGAGATGTCACTAAAAAAAGTAAGCCCTAGGGACCCAGGACCTAAGGTAAACATTTTTCTTAAAGTACCACAAACAAGTCAAAGATTCCCAGACCATGAGAATGCAGTACACAGTGGCAAAGATATTTATTTTCAAAGACATTTCAAAAATGCTGAGAATTGGACTAAGCTGAGACAATAGGCAGGCAGGAATAACACTCGACCTATTTATTGCCTTGGTACAATATAAATTCAGTTTAACCACAACAGAGACCTACGTTATACTATTTGAGTTTTAGCTGATACAAATTTTTGGATCAGAGTCTTGTTGTATGAAGATTAAAGGCTTATGTCCCACTAACTTTAGTGAGACCAGTTCTCTCAACTCGCCACGTCTACGAATTCATTATATGAACACGTAACATTCACAGGCTAAAGAATGAAATTAAATGGATGCAAAATTTGAATGAATTGTAGGTATTGCCTTGCAGAAAGTAATTATTCTCTCAGAATGGCAAACATATGAGAGATGGACATAGGAACAGAATTTGTTTCCACACTGTCTTCCTCTTTCAGGGTGGCGTGCTTCTTTAAAATTGAATATAGTGGAAGTCCTGGGCCAGTGAGTTTACCTGACATATTTTAAAAACAATGCTGGAAAGAAACATTTCAGTGGAGAAAAATTCATACCAAAATCAGGACACAAAAGTCAAGTATTTTTCTATCTAACCAATACAAATTGTGTCCTTATTAAGAATAATAATTAATAATAATATTCTACATTTGTATATAGAGAGATTTTATTTCAGGATCTGTTGTGCTATGGAATGGTGAATAATTATTCTGGTTTATAGTTGGGAAAGTTAGGAACAGAAACAATTTCCATATTGCTCCTACCGTATTGGCTGTGAAAGCCATGGGGAAGGAAGAAAAGTAGGACAAACGAGGAAAGTCCTTATTAAGAATAATAATTAATAATAATATTCTACATTTGTATATAGAGAGATTTTATTTCAGGATCTGTTGTGCTATGGAATGGTGAATAATTATTCTGGTTTATAGTTGGGAAAGTTAGGAACAGAAACAATTTCCATATTGCTCCTACCGTATAGGCTGTGAAAGCCATGGGGAAGGAAGAAAAGTAGGACAAACGAGGAAGACATAACTTTGTGATCTGGCTACTCTACACCATCATAATGGTTCAGAACATACCATTTATACACTAATGTTATTTAAAACACAAATCTTGGAATTTATTTCATCAAGAACTGTGTAGACCTTCAGCTAACTTTGAAATATGGGATGTGCAGAGGTAAATCTGAATTTTATGTCCATTCTTGTAGTTGGTAGAAGAAGAATGCAGTAAAGCAAAATAACGGCTTCTGTGTTTCATTAACAAAGCTTGTGACCATCATGATGTTTCACTGTTTGATCACCCTTGTGAATGTGTCTTATTTTACTACTGCTACTGTTTTATTTTCTGTATGTGCCAAGTCACTATACCTTAGAGCCTCATCTCCCAGTTCATTAATAGCTCTGGTCTTATAAAATGAAACAATAAAATAAATGTACAGAATCAAACCTTTATAATATATTTGCATTCATTTTTGCTAGAGACTCTTCTCATTCTAGAGAGCCTTTTTGCTTTAAGAGAAAGTAATAGTAGTGCATTCCTATGGAAACCTTTTCGTCTTCATATTTTTTTCCTACTGGAAATATTTCATTACAAATTATGTTGCATTTTCTGTGGCTTGGAACTTCACAAGCATGTCTTTCTTTTACATTTACTTCTGTTTTTGATTTTGTTAATGTTGTAATACATTTCTCCTAAAATAATAATTTTCTTGCTCCATAAAATTTGTTATTTTTGCACCTAATTAAACTCAACACAGAAAAAAAATGAATATATCATCTTTTTAATCTTCATAAGTTCTTGTCAAATGTTATGTAACTTATTTTCAATGTAAGAAGAAGAATGATTAAATGTAATTATTGTTCCACTGATAAAAAATACAATAAAGTAATATTTTCCATTTTACTTACATTTTCTAAGGACTGAAAACTCTTACCAGCAAGCCCCCATTTGATCTTTGTTCTTCCCCCAGGCTTGCAATGAATATAAATAACTGGCATAAATTGTGCCAACAAACCACTGAAGGAATTCAAACTGCAAAAGTAAGGATGCTTTACTGTGCTGCTGTGCCCATTACTTCACATACAGCACAAGTTCTCATGTTCTCATAGTGTGTGCATGTGTACACGTGTACCTCTGTAATGTTCTCAGCTGCACTACAAAGCATCTTTGGTTACTGTAGATGATGGGGCATGTACAAGATTCTGATTCTTCTTCAAATAAATATATATTTAAGTGAATTAAGATTCAGAAGGATACAATAGAAAAGGAGAAATTATGCAGGGAGTTGATGAGCCTAGTCATAACAGCAGTAGGCTTAGGATGGTCTCAGACTAAATACAATTTTATGAGGGATTTTTTCCTATAATTACATAAACTATTTTTAAAAAACAGGTATATGTATTTAGATTAATATATATTAATTCTGCAGTAATTGATGAATACGTAGTTATGCTTAAAAAAGATTTTGTTAATGTTGTAATACATTTCTCCTAAAATAATAATTTTCTTGCTCCATAAAATTTGTTATTTTTGCACCTAATTAAACTCAACACAGAAAAAAAATGAATATATCATCTTTTTAATCTTCATAAGTTCTTGTCAAATGTTATGTAACTTATTTTCAATGTAAGAAGAAGAATGATTAAATGTAATTATTGTTCCACTGATAAAAAATACAATAAAGTAATATTTTCCATTTTACTTACATTTTCTAAGGACTGAAAACTCTTACCAGCAAGCCCCCATTTGATCTTTGTTCTTCCCCCAGGCTTGCAATGAATATAAATAACTGGCATAAATTGTGCCAACAAACCACTGAAGGAATTCAAACTGCAAAAGTAAGGATGCTTTACTGTGCTGCTGTGCCCATTACTTCACATACAGCACAAGTTCTCATGTTCTCATAGTGTGTGCATGTGTACACGTGTACCTCTGTAATGTTCTCAGCTGCACTACAAAGCATCTTTGGTTACTGTAGATGATGGGGCATGTACAAGATTCTGATTCTTCTTCAAATAAATATATATTTAAGTGAATTAAGATTCAGAAGGATACAATAGAAAAGGAGAAATTATGCAGGGAGTTGATGAGCCTAGTCATAACAGCAGTAGGCTTAGGATGGTCTCAGACTAAATACAATTTTATGAGGGATTTTTTCCTATAATTACATAAACTATTTTTAAAAAACAGGTATATGTATTTAGATTAATATATATTAATTCTGCAGTTATTGATGTATACGTAGTTATGCTTAAAATATTCTTCTAATATATAAGGTATATCTATATATAAATGCAAGTAGAATATGAATCATCAGATAAATATCTGTTACACATATAAAAGCTATTCTATCAAAGCTAGCTGAAAATTAGAATTAAATTCTGTACTGTATTTACTACTGAAATATATGGCAAATATTTCAGAAACCTCTCTGTCATTCAAGATTCTACTAACTTTCCAACATCTAAAGATCTATGCAGTGGCATGCAGAAATAACTGAAGCAGTTCATACAGCAGTAACAATACAGCTGGGCTAATGCTGGCCTCTGCCTCACGTAAGTGTTCCTGCCAAAATATAAAAGGGGAAAGTCTGAAACATTACCGTTACAAGAAGTTCATTGGTACCCTTCTGGCACAAGTTTGCATTCTGTCAATGAATTGCTCACTAGTCCTACTTCAGATAAAATACAATGAATCATCTCAAACCTTCAGTTTAAACTAATCTTGCTTAAATTGATCTTGTTGGACCAGATCAAGGAACAGTCAGATGAACCAGCAGAGCTTTTGGGATGGCGACACAAAAGAGAAGCAGAGACGAACAGATCTTTGGTAGTAGCATCTTCAAAAGCTAGTTGCCTGCTAAGTGCCTTTCCATAGCTGTTAGTCTTTTCCAACGAGGCAACTTTGATTTTAGTACCTGTGATAGCACAACATCAAGTACATACCTGAGCTGGTTTTGAGAAAGCTATCTCAAATAATGTTTTTAGAGCTGTCCTGATCTGCCTATTTAATGGCAGGGTCCTTGGCTGTGTTAGCCAAACAGTGACTCCTGAAACCATCTGACTGTTCTCCCTCCTATTCCTAAATACCCCCCTTGCATTTACATTTAACTTACTTGTATCCTGATAGACTCTTTTTGTGGGTGCTCTGTTGTTCTTCCATCTGTAGCTGGATTTCCTCTTTTTATCTTAATGAAGTAGCACTGCTAATCAGTGTCAAAAATGCTCTAAACATAACATTGTGATCAGATCACAGTATCACAAAAAATATTTTTCCCATGTAATTTGAGAAATCATTTTGAACCCTCTTAAGCTTAAACTATGGCTTAAACTATGACTCTGAGGAGGTATTTTGCTGTAGAGCAGATTCAGCACCAAAGTGATTCTGCAAATGTTGACACACAGAAGATTAAACACCAAGATTTATGTAACTGTAGGTTTGAGTAGCAGCTGAAAAGCAGCCCTGGAGACTTTGGGAAAGTAAAGAGAGAGGTGCCTACATATCTTTTGAGACCAGGATCAGAGAGTTTAAAATGCCAACCTGAGAAAGTACTTTAAAAAAATGTCATTTACAAACCTGAAACTTGTAATTATGGAATTAGTTCACCTATGGATCAGTCCAAGTGAAACAGTTGGCCAGATTAAAAAGCATAAGTGTAAGGGTAAATAAGTTGTCTCTAGTAGTAGAATAGAATTCTGCCGATATTATTAGGAGAAACTGTTCAGGAAATTGAATTTTAATAAAAATTATTATTTTTAAATTCACAAATAAGTTTTCATCTTAAATATCTAAATTTTTTAAAGTTCATTAAATAATACATTTTTTACAGTCTGACTTGCTTTCATAATACATTTCTAGATACAAAATGATATTTGAAAGTAAAATCTGAATCTTTTTTCTTTTAAATGTTGAAATATCTTAACATTTGATCTCTTCATTTAATTGTTTTCTAAAAAGTCGGTCAGCAAGTTTCAAAAGAAAATTTTTATTTCTACAATAAGATTATACAATAAAATGATAGATTGCGTTTATTCAGAATAGATTTTTAGAGCACTTGGGAAATTGTTACGAAGCAGAAAACAGGTGGGATTACTGAACATGTACTTTGTACCCATGGATACTTTTTCATAAAGTTGTAACATTGTACCTTTGATAATGATGTTATGTTGCTCAGAATGTTAAGATGAGAAGGAATTTTGTGAACATAAATCTAGCAGGCTCATTTTACACCTCTGAAATCACTACCTTTATTTCTGCCTAAAGACATAATGCATCACTTGCAGTGGAAGCCAGCAGTGGCATTTCTCTTCCATCACTTCCAGGCTTGGCTTCAGTTTTTATACTAATGTATGTACTACATGTCTTGGAACTAAAAAAGATTAATGCATAACGGCAAAAAGGTGCAGCACATTCTACAAAATGGCATATTTTTAGGGTAGATATTCTATGTTTAGGTATAAAACATGCAATACTTTATACTGTTGTTTTCATCATAGAGCAGTAGGTGGGATCTGGGACATCACATTCTTATATTGCTTTATTTACACTGTTTCGTATATGGTAATGACCAGTAGAAACTAATGGGATCTTTTAAGCGATGTGAGATCACCCTCCACAGGAAATACTGTAGAATGCAGAATTCCTTGATATCCTGCAAGTTCCAGTAATACCTCCATGCACTGCTATACTTTTCCAAATACTGCACAGCATTCCTCACCTGTGATACATCCTGTTCAGTCATTCCATGTTTACCAATCTTGTGAAAGCCAACAACCCTTTCAAAACAGTGAAATATACTTAGCCTTTCTATTGTCAAATCTCTCAAAAGACACGCTTTTATAAATATATAGATAATTGTGACATAGGATTTTTCCATACCTCACAATTCTTGCAAGGTCATTGGTCACAGCATTCATCAATTCACCCTCCCTTGATATAAGTCTTGTAGACGATAAACTTGTCTGGAAAATCAATTGCTGCTCTATTCCCTTTTCTTTTCTTTTTTAAATATATGTCTACATGTTTTGCCTTTAAATTATTTCACTTAAAAGTGCAATAATTCATATTTTCTAAATTCATAGGAAGAGTGACCCACAATAGTATGTCTTTCTCTCATGTAAGCCTAGATAGAAGGTAATTAAAAAACATATATTACCATTCCTAAACAAAAGTCCCAGGGATGAGGAATCTATGTCTGTGTTAACTTCAGAAATACCTTTAGTCTGGGTAGTACTGAAGCTGTTTATCTTCTGCCAATCCTAGGTGTTTGGCCTCACCATGGAAATATATATATATGACACAACCTGATGATGCCATGAAAGCCTTTGGGTTTGGTAAGATATGAAGGATACGTAAAAGTAGAAATTAAAGGCAAGAAGATCAAAGAAAATGCGTATGTTCTTGTAGATAAATGGCTGTAATCAGGAATCTGTGAGTTATAACAGAGACGTAAGCAAAAATTCTCTACAGGTCTCTGTCCTCTACAGAAGAGAGGTTAATCCCCAGAAAACAAATTTACAAAGCACAGTTATTGCTACTTTATTGTAGTCATTTGGCAAGATCTCCTTTCCTCCATTCTTTGTCCCTGCTCAGCCCATCACTGTGCAGGACTGTTTACCATTCTCTAACCTAACCTTTCTTTTTCCTTCACACCCATTGCTCCACCACTCTTCCTGAAGCACGCAACACTAGTCCCTTTTTAATGTTATATCTCCTTTTTATTCTTTCTGTCTTGAAAATGTAACTTGTAACTTGAGAATCCTTCTGAAGTTACTGTCCTCTTAGAAGGCTGTCCCATACACCTGGAAAACAATGACAAACACTGGCCCTTTTTCCAGTTCATTTCTAGAGCTCTCCCTCTGGACAATGGCTTCTAGCAGTAGCCGTGTATATGGCTCTCCCATGATTAAACCACTGCAGCATCTTTCTGAGGTGAGTAACACTATTTCAAACTATTCTGTTCCAGGCAAACTATGATGTTTAGAAGTAGCTATTTGTCAGCCCAGTTCTTGTTCTTAAACAGGAGCCATGACCAGCTTTTAGCAAGACATCTGTGACTGCTTGGTAAAGATAGTGGTATCACTGCATACCACCTCCCATCATGATTTCTATGACTTTTCTCTGTTCTGTACCCTGCAGGGACAGTGAGCAGGAGACCCTGATTCATACAGAAATATACAGCACAAACATCAGAGCAGTGATTCTCAAACCCAATTTGTTCAGATACCGGTATCCTGCAGACACTGATATATGCAGGAGATGGGAGGCAGCACGCCCGGGGCTTTGCACCAGGCCATGAGCCAGCACGGAGGGAGGCAGGGTGCCAGCTCCACCTTTCCCTCTGTTGTGGTTTAACCCCAAATCCAAAACACAGCACTATACTAGCTACTAGGATGAAAATTAACTCTATCCAGCCAAAACCAGGACACCCTCTCACCTGGAGGCTGCACAAAGTCGCTGCTGGCTCCAGAGCTGCTGTTGCTCCTCAGCAGGCAGAGGAGCAGCAGCTCTCCATGGCCTCCAGAGAAAAGACAATGAGACGGATATTTGGCAGGTGTGAGAGGGGCAGCTATTACTGCTTTTTGACCTGCTTTTTGGCACTAGCAGTGTACACACCATGTTTTGAGACCCCTTCTAGTATACATTTGAATAAATATAATTTATTACTGTTAACATTTTATTCTTTCCTTTGAACTATCAGACCCTTGATCATCTCATGATTTAATCCTATAGTTTATGCCTGGTAAACTAGTGTTATTGTTTGTCTGAATTTCATAGAGGTATGTATTTTGGAGGGGAAAAGTTGCTATCATCTATCATCTATAACAAAACAAATGTGTTTTTTTAATCTTCAAACAATGTTCATAAATTATATTAAATGAAACATCTTTTAGAAAAAATTATTCATTTTTATCATTTGAATATTATAAATATTTTCAAAAGTTTAGGATTTCTGTCCAAACTTAAAGTAAGAAAACCTTCAAAATAAAAGCTATAAGAAAAAAAACTTTAATACATCCATATATTTTATTAACATCAAAGAACAGTTTTTATAGTTAATATAACTGAATATATTATTTTATATTTTGGTTTTTTATCCTTAACATTTTCTCTCTGGTAAAGAGAAAAAAAATCACAAAAAAATTAAGAAAGCATTGAAATTCAAAATTTGGAACAGGATGACATAAAAAACAAAGTGAATGCTAGAGATAGTTGACAACTTGTAGATGAAATTTATTTAACCTGTAAATTCAGGCAAAGTTTGCACTGTTGAATTTTACTGACATATCTAATGGCAAGAAAATAGGGGAAGGCAGTGAATTAATAGAAAGTTAGTTGACTAGATGATGCACTGAAATACGTACCTAGGATTCTCAGAAAAATTACTGTCGATTTGGTCTTGACACCGCAAATACAAGCATAAATCTTGTTTTCAGTAATAATAAGATAACCTCAAAAGGTTCCAGTCATGAGAAACTCACAAGTTATTGTTATCTTCCAAAACTAATCTGGTTATTTGTGGATGATACTCAAGAAACCATTGACTTCTTCATTTCCCTTGTACCTAAACTTGCATTCTCTTTGATAATTTCCAGTCAAAAAGTCCTCCAATATGCATTACAACATTTCAGTAGAAAGGCTGTTAGGAACTTGAAAGGAAGCAAACTTTCTGGAATAAAAGAAGACTGCTTATTTAACCTGCTCTTTTTAAAAGCAGTTTAAATTCTATCCAGGGAACAGCTGAAAAATAGCTTATTTTGTAACCTAAGAGATTATATTTTCAGTATCTTTGTTTCAAGTCTAAAATTACACTCCCTAATCAGTAAGTGAAATTCATCCTGTTTATATTTTTGTGGTCTGGTGATGTAATCATAGCTGAAAGGTGGAAGAGTCTTTGTTTTCAGCCCAAGAATGAATTTCACCACATCTCAAACCTTTCAAATCAAACTATTCATGCAGAGCTTTACAAAAAGATTGAAAGCAACAACTAGCATATGTCTATGGAGCTGTCTTCCTTTCTAAGAAGAGGTTAGATATGTACATCACAAAAACAACAGAAAACTTGATTCTATATAAGTCTAGCTGAAACTGCTTGTAAAGCTGCTTTTCAGTGTTTACCTCCTATTCCCTGAAGACAATAAGACTGCTTTCTAAAAGATTTTCATCAGGGTCCCGTATGATTCTTTTTCATCTCCTTTCTACTGCTGCACATTTAATAGAGCAATGAATTGTCAAGCAAATCTGAAATCGTGTAAGTCCAGAAACAGAGAAGATAATCCAAATAGTTCCTTCTTCACTTTTATGATTTTTATATCTATAACATCTTTAACAGTATTAGTGTCACTGCCCAATGACTATACTAACTATAAAGTAAAAAGAGAAAATGATACTGCATTAATAAAATAAGGAAAAAAATAAAACTGATGGGGCCAATTTATCCCCAATATAACATCAAGGGCAAATATGACCACAAGTCATATGCATTACTCAACTTCGACATGAAACTGAAAAACTCTATTGATGTATGTTCCTTTATGGAAGTTCACTCCTACAAAATGTAGCGATGGTTTGTAGTGAAGTAGCAGTGATCTTCTGAAATGAAAAGTGCACTGATGATGATTCAAACTCTGGTTGCAACTTCAGCTAACAACAGCAAGAAAACACTTAAATGGGATTTTCTGTTTCTCTGAGGACAAACTTTTTATCTTCATAAAAGTTTTCTATTTTTATTTCTGTTTCACTCTTAGAGAAAAGGTATTCTGCTGGAGTATGTTTCCATTATGTTTCTTTCCACTCATTCCCAACATAACAATTTTAACTACCTGCCTTCATGTCAGATATATGAGCTGCAGATTCTACATAACAACCTGAGGATGACAGGAAAGGTTTCATGCTCAGTTCCAGACAGCAATGAGGTAGACTCTCTAGGATGGGGATGTCAGGAAGACTGTTCACTTAGCTCTAAATAAGGCAAATGCTTCAGATTGCTACTTCTTAGGTTTTTCAAGTTGCACCAGCCCCCATCCATATAGAGTTCACATTCATGAAGCAGCCTGAAAAGCTGTAAAGTGTGCCTGGATGCAGAGCATGACGTTGGTTTATTTATAAGCTCAGAGAGAGCAACCTTCTTAAAGTTTGGGCCCGTGACTGAAACATTCTCCTGTATGTTGCAGTTAGTAAAAACTAAAAGAGTTTTGGATAGTAGCTGTGCAAATAAAAGATAAAAAAAGACAAATAATCATATCGTCACCATAAATATGCAACAAAATCAATCATTTGGGATGCAAATTTCCAACTTGAGTGCTCTGGGAAAAACTTGGCCTCCATAAGGAGTTACTATCTCCTGTTGTAACTGAATGTATTTACCACCTTAGGGTTCAATTACAGCTATCATCTTGAAACTGGAATGATCCCTGAAGAAACTTAAAATTGTAGATACTGTAGAACATTAGATCATAAAGGGACTTTGTTGGTCATTGAGACCGTTCCCTTGCTAGTACTAGAGCAGACAACCACATCACATAATCCATTGATCAAGCTCCATTTTGAAAGAAGTTACTTTTATGGAGTTTGTTGTTTCCTCTTCCCTCTCCCCCTCCTGCTGTGATTCATCCTTCTCCTTCCCTATACTGCAAAACTCAAATTCTCCAAACGGAAATCAGTTGTGTTTTGATCTTGAACATTTCAAACACAGAATTTTCAATAAATTATTGCTTGGTATAATCTTAGTTTCCTTAAGTAATTGCTTTAATGAGAGAGAGAGAGAGAGGAAGTGAGGGAAATAAAACAAGGAAAAATATTTCTGTTTAGTTCTGTTTTCTGTGTTCTGTGTTTCTGTTTTCTCTTTTCTTTACTCATTTTCCCTAAGGAAAAATTTCTATTTTTTGAGAACATATTGATCTTTTGGCCATTACTAATTAACACTGTAAAGTACACTAAAGTTGATTAAAATTAAAAATGAAGGAATAAAGTGATATCTTATACAGAGCATCACATAGCATCTGATTCACCTCATCACATACATTATAGAAGTATCAAATTGCTCCAGCCATGGTTTTATCCACTGTGTAAAATTATTGCTAACAGCTGGTTGGCTAGTAAACTTAGGTTAGGTGCTGAAGCTCAGGTTTTCTCAAACTTTTACCTGCATGTCCAATAGTCACTCCTATTGTGAACATATCTCATCTGGACTGGTTGCCTCTGTTTTCAGGTAGAGATTTTTCAGGTATAGAAAAATACTGTACAGCCTGTGCAAATGTGGATTTCCCTTTTTATGTGAAATGCTGAGATTTTAAAATGCAATTCTTTCTTATATTAAGATAAAATGTCCAACTCCCTGCCAAATGTATATCACATATATAGAGATCCTGTTATAAATATGCATATGCATAAATATAGGGAAAGATAAATATGTATAGGCATAATAGATATAACAAATACCTGACATTTTTAGCTTTTATATTTTCTTTTAACCATATCATCATTATAAAGTATAAACCAGGCTTCAGTTTTCTTAATATTAGAAATAATAGCATAATCCCCTGTGAAAACCTAGTTTTACCAAAACCTAATTTTTCTCTAGAAAGTTTTTAGCCAGTTTTAAGATTGAACTGGGAAATTCTCAAGAGCCTGATGGATGTCTAAGTAGTAAATTTTCTCCACGTGCTATGCTACTGCTGTTGTAGTTGACAGATGCACACATATTTAAATCTGCAATATCAGTCATGGTTTTAGACCTTAATAGTTACACCTTCAATATACACTTGGCATCAATTTTCACAATACTATGTGGTAAAAATTCTCAAATTTCCTCAATCAATTCATGTGAAAAATTTCAAAATACAGCCACAGTTAGATTATGTACAAGATATTTTGGAAACTTATCCCAAGAATGTTTAATATGCAAGGCATATTGCAATATAAAAACATGTAACTTTTTGGTAAGTATTTAAAAACCCAAATATTTATATAATCTGATTAGTTAACAGTCCATGGGGATTGCGTTTTCAAAAATAGCAAACTATTAAAAACCAAATAATTTTCATGATTGGCTGAATTATATGTCTGTCTCATTATATGAAATTAAATCTGGCAGAATAATCCACCAAAAATATCAGTCATTTTCATTGACTAATTCAGGTAACTTTAGCAGTTTCATTCCAGCATTTTAGAGATGGTTAATTCCAAGTGTGCTTCAAGTTAAATTTTTGTGGCACATATGGAGAATTACAAAGTTCAGTTGTTTTTATAAACATTTGTTTTACAAAAGCCAAACTCATTGTGTTTGTTGTTATGGTTTTCTTCCTCTGCTATTGTCTTCTAAATGTCTAAATATAGTATGTAAAATAGGCTATATTATACTAATCTTCTCAAGACTGCTAACTGTGAAAAGAAAACCTTGCTTTACAGTGTAACCTATTCTACTTAACATACATAATGTCTTCTGTAGTCAGCATCTATCACACAGTTCTATCCATGATTTTTATGTGTACATTTTATAGAATTCTAGTAAAACTAAAGAAACAAAAGCAATTTCTTATATCTTTATTTCAATGGATGACAAATAGTATCATATACGTGTACCACCCAGATGAATGAGTTATTTTGAATCCTGCTACACACACATTTCTGTTGGCACTTCATGGATGCTTTATGTGGAGACTTAAGCACTTTTCCCACTGTGGTGGATATCACCTCCAAAAAGGAAAAAGGCAAATAGCATAACCATGGACCTCAATATCTTCTAAATATGCAAGACCTGTTGTCCAGAATTAGATTTCTTTCAAATAACCTATCACTACTGCAAAACAAAAATAAAAACATAAGAATGTTTCAGCCATATGCTGTAGTGTAACAGTTTATGCAACAGTTCAAGGAATGGGGAAATATAGATAAAAAGGTATATAAATTAAAATAATGATACAAGCTACCACAGAAATAAATTGTCAGGAAAGCAGAAAGATTATCATTTTTTTGATACGTCATAGTCAAGATATGAAGCCAAATGTATGTTGCTGGGTTCAGTACAGAGATTAATTTAATAGACCATAATGATGTGGTCATGCTTGTTCTTAATATTAATGAATCTAAGCCACTCAGTTTATTGCCCCACTCAGGTAAGAAGGTCATCTGAGTGATTAAGCTCCCCTATGTATTGATTTGGTTTTTCCAAGTATGGTAGGATAAAACATGAGTATGGTCCTGAGTTACATGCTACACCTTTTGATCTGGGGCACTACAGTGTGTTATGAACTTCACCCTAGCGGAGAAAAAACATAAATTAATTGTAATTGAAAGAAGAACCTGAGAGAGACATATTCCTTTTTGTGTATACTTTAATAAGTCAGCAAAGTAGGTTTGAAATGGATTAAATTATCAATGCCAATTGACCCTAGAAACAAATGGAGTCACAAGAGGGGAAAAAAAAAGCAAGCTCTGAGTCAGGTTGAACTCTGAGTGAGACCAAGCAATAAGATAGAAGAAAAGAATCCACTGCATGTGCTGGGATGCAGTACAAATGAAAAAGGTTATTCATCTGTGGCATTTTTAAGCTGGGTTGAAAAGATGAACAAAAATAACAGTGAATATAAGCCTGAGTATAAAGTGTGTGTACATAAAGAAATCTCAGAAAATTAAGTAAACTACTTTAATTTATAGATGTATTTTTTGTTTAAAAAATCTTTGTTAAATAAAGCCACATGATAGTATTGTTACTTAGTTTATACAGAGTTTATAAATTGTGAAGGAAGAATCAAGGGATTTCCTTTTAGATCACATTGAAAGCTAAGACTAACTGTGAGACAATCCACTGGTCCCCAGGCCACATGGTGCATAAAGGCTGGTCTCCACACTGCCCAAGGCTAGACTCCACTAGACTGGGCAGGCTATCTCCATACTGTGTAAAACTTTGCCAAGTTCTCTACCAAACTCCTTGTGGTGACCCTCTGAGCTTAAAACCTATGTTTTACTGTACATTTGTTTCCAGTAATGTCATGAGTAATTAATAGCAAGCTATCACTTGAGGGAATGGGAGACACAACTATTTTATAATAAGCACAAGACCTCCATGGATGAGCATGAAGGGTTATGGAGAGTTAAAAGAGTCAAATGTTTGTCATTAAGCCATAGAGCCTACTAAGAATGTTCCCTAGAGAGGAGTTCCACCAAAACAAAGACTTGTCTAAATGGGAGCTAGCTGATCTGCTCTGAAAGGAAGTTTGGAAGTAACCTGATACACATGTGTAGATTAGGAGCAGAGAAGAAGCTGGATTGAGCCTGATGGCTGAATTACTTGATGATTAGGAAGTAGCCAGAATCTCCCACTCAGCTGAGAAGTAGAGTTCCATTATTTCGGGAAGGGAAAGGAAAGGAAAGGAAAGGAAAGGAAAGGAAAGGAAAGGAAAGGAAAGGAAAGGAAAGGAAAGGAAAGGAAAGGAATTCTCTTGACATGCCACTGTGTGTGCATCTACACTGGTGATTTAGTGCTTCGGAATAGCTCTTTTTAGGTGTAGATTTGCTTTATATCTATGCCTGGATTTGTTTGCTGTGCACTGCAGAATACTGCTCTTTTTAAGGTTTTCCTCATGGCTAAACCAAGACTGAAATTGTGCATTAGTGCTCCATCTAGAGATCAGCACTTGCAATGTAGAAAAACTACCTACCAGCAGTTTTCTCTCTACATGTGTGCAGGAGGAGTTTAGCAATGACAGCAAAACTACTATTAAGTACAGCTGCACAGCGTGTACCTACAACCAACAGTTGGTGCAAATTTCATTGCTTCTAAAGATGTAGTGTGAGTACATGGTCCTATAACCATAATGGAAAGTCAAATTTTCCTACCTTCTTCTTTGTATGGCACTAGTCAGTAATGTAGGTGCATCCTATGTGGGTACATTTGAAGTTTGAACTATGTTTTGAAGGACAATGTGGCTTTTAGAATATAGCGAGGAACAATATAGACATTTTACTTTCACCCTTAGATCTACTCAGGACAATAGGAATGAACCTTCTGTTGTTGTTGTAGAAAATGCCTGCTAAAAAAATCAAACTGTACATGGTATCATTTGACATTTCTCAATATCTAAGTAAATTTTGACCAAAATTTATGTATTTTGATGTAATTAATACTAGCAAAAGTTTTAGCAAAATAGAGGACAAAGGTATTCTTCACAGAAAGATACCCATTCATAAATATTTAATAATACTTATGTTTTCACAATCTGGCAGACAATTCACTGGTTGCTGCAGTAGTTTTCCCATGCCCTGAATCCAAGGCAGTATTGGGAATCCTAATTCTATCAAGGACTTGCTGAATTTAGGAATCTGGATTTACAGCACAGAGACTAGATTATCCAGGCTCAGACTAGGTTGTCAGGGATTCAAGCCATATTGCCATACTCTTGTCTGACCAATAATCATATGTCTTTCTCTCTTTTTCTTTCTTTAGCAAACAGATGGTGTTAGTGCCTGGCTGTGTCCTAAAATAGTTTCTAACTTTGTAACCAATTCTACAGTCTCTTCACACTCAAATGCATTTCGTTCTAGCCCTTTGCTCTCTATTTCAGCACGTATTCAATGTACCCCTAATGGTGAGCTTACAACTCATTCTTTTTTGCATTTCCATTCATTTTGTTTTGCTTGGGTACATATAGTCTGAAAACTCCTAAATTAATACAGCCCTATAAATTGAGAGGAGAAAAAATGTCAGCTAGAGATTATGTTCCTGTGTGGAATAAAAAGGAAACCTATAATAAACTTGCTACAGAAGCAAAGAGTCTGATGTTCAGTCATGAGCCCCTGAACTATATTGCCCCATATAAAAACATGATATAGCAACAAAAGAGAAGCACTTTAGCCATCTTGATATTCAATGAATGTGCTAACTGCTTTTGTGGAATTGCAGTGTTCTTCAATGTGTTACCTTTATCACACTGAGACCTGCATAAAAATGAAATGTCATACTCCAATACACTTCTAGTCAGTCATACAGTTTATTTTCTTGTCCCCTGATAGAGTTCACAAATTTAATAACTGTCCTTTATCCTTGTCTCAATTCTCTTTCAGCTTTCTATTCAGCTTTCCTTCTCTCCTGACTTGCAGGAAATGCTTCATCTTCCTACAGCAATCATAATAGAAAGAAAGAAAAAGGGTGATATCAACTGCTATTTAGAAGTGTATGGGGGGTGATCAGACCACTTCTGCTTAAATTAATTAGATAGTTTAAACTGAAAAGTTTATTAAGATTCTCATTAACTGTGCTTCACATTTTGTGTGGAAAAAAATATAATTTATTCTTAATCAAAAATAATAGGGTTATTTGGAAGAAACTGCTGATAACATCAAAATTATTTTTCATCTGATTAAAATGTAGAATGATTTTTTTTGCCTTTTTGTTTTTGTTTCTGTGACTATGATTAAGAATGACTCTGCAGGTCTCCACATGATCTCTAAATGACAACTACAATATCATTAATACTGGTATCTACTTCTTCCAGAATATTCACAAATGAGAATGAACTGAACTCACATTTTCTCTGAATTGAAAGTACTAAAAAAAAAATGGCTAGAACCATCTGCTACTATGTCAGATATGTGCTTCTGTGGAAATACATGCAATCACTAAGAGCAAAGCCCTGATCCTTTGAAGTGCTGAGCAAGGTTCATATGTGAAACAGTAGCTAGCTCCTTCACAGCTGTGAAGTCTCAGCTCAGATTATCACCAGGCAACATATTATTGTACATGTAATATTAATATGGGCTCAATCCAAAGCCATTTTAAATTAATATAGACCTTTCTACTGATTTTCATGGGCCTTGAAAACAGAAATCTTGTATCTCTATGCATTTTGCAAGAAGGGTGCTTGATGGAAGCACAGAAGCATAGGAGAGGCTGAAGTATTAATTGGCTAAATAAAAAAACCCACAATGTAAAGAAAGAGAAAAAAAAAAGGTAGATGCAGGCAGGTGGAACTCTGAGGGAGTGGAAGGGAATATGGGAATGAATCAAGGGACTCAAGGAAAACTGTTGATAACAGAATTGAACTACCAGCTAGAGCGAGGTAAGGGAAGTCGAGGCTGTTGGAAAAGGATACCGACTTTTTGTAGCTGGAGTAGAAAGCAAGATGAAAATTTAAGCAAAAATAGAGCTGAGCTGACAGTATGGGAGATAAACCAGACAATATATACAACCTGGAGAGAGAAGGAATGTGCAGTACAGGGAATACCTTTATTTCAGGCTTGAGTTGATTGTGTTGCATGCTATTGGGCTGATCAGTGGTCAATGACCACTACAGGAAGAAAAGATGGGATCTGGGAATTTTAAATGTAATCTGATCATCTACTTGGTAGCTCTCATTTCTGTCAAATCAGGCATTGTTTTAAATTTCTGGTCCAGAAAAAGATACTGTAGAGATTTGACAACAGTTGCTAAGATTTTTAAATTCCAGGACTACATTTTTTTGATAGAGACTTTTATTTCTTTTCAACTTGTAATAACTTGGATTACTGTAACAGTATAATAAAATCAATCTTTGAGAAAATTATTTGTATTGTGGAATAGTGTACACAATGTGGTACATTCTGTACATAAAAATTTATGAGAATTTTATAAGAATTATTTTTTCCCAAAAGCCAATTAACTTTCCATTATTCTTGAAAGGTTTTTCCATTCAGGTAAACATCAATTCATAAGAGACTGACTGTCATTAGAATTAATTTGGTATCATTTCCTGTTCCTAGCATACGTTCACAGAAAGCAGGTTCATACTGTTATTCCAGATAGCCATTGAAATCCTAAGATTGGATACATTTGGTGGAACTTCACTGCTTTAACAGATTGGATTTTGTGTTCATTTTTGTTCTCATTAGAGAGCTAACATAAAAAGAGGGGCATCATGATATTCTAAAATGACTCAGAATGAACCCATTTTCATGACAGATTTCACAAATGGTATGGAACAATTATTCTGAGGAAAGAAAAACAGAAACCTGCAGTAGCCTGCTGCAGGAGAAAGGTAGATTTCTAGTTAAGGTGTTCCATACAGTTTTCAGAAGACTTGTCTTTGATTTATACCTCTGTTAGAAGTTTCCTGTGTGACTTTAGGCAAGTTGTTTAATTTCTCTATGCTTCTTTCCTCTTCATGTAAAATGTTTTCTTTCTCACAGCATCATTTTTCATTACCATGGAACCGGCAGAATTCATCCTAACTGTGCAAACTCCCAGCCCCATGAAAGTGCCAACACGTCTTGTTAAAATAATAGCGTTTAACTAAAGGGGGAAATAAATTAGAAGACACAGTACTTCTGGCATTTCCACTGCTAGCAAATGTGCTATCACTTTCCCTAATAATTACTTCAGGTTGTACATTGTTGACATTTACTACAAGAAACAAAACAGCAATAAAAAAAAAATATCATGAAAGGTACAAATCTAAAATAAATAGTATACCTTGGATCACAATATTTACTAAAAATATTGATTCATTTCTTGAAATGTTGCTTCTGTAAAAGACACATACAATTATTTCATTAACTTAGCAACCTGTTGTTCTTATTAATCAAAGAAAAAGTAACATGAAAATTACTAGATTCATTTATTTTCTTCTAGTTTATAATTTGATGTAAAATCTGTGAGACATCAATCAAAATACTCCACTAGACCTTAGTGACTTCTTGATCGGGACTGTACGGCACAATAGCGAAAAGAGAAATGTCCTTATAATGTACTGAATAGATAAGGTAGCTGTAGTCAATGTCATAAATATGTTTTCCTACATGAGTAGAAGTTGTTTGAGTTAGAAAAACATTTACCTCTTAAAGCTTTGTACCCAGAGGTACATACATTTTTATTTTTGCATATGTTACATCTTCTTCTTCTACCACTGTCACTGGGAAACAGCAAGCACATTGTTACATGCTCAGGAGGGAGCCTTCTTGTTTGTGGTTTGTGTGCCCATAACCTCAGTGGACCCTGGAATCCACAAAGAGTCTCCTTGTGCTGCCACATGCTCAATGCAGATGGCATCTTCAGAGAATACATTGGCAGACACACACAAGCCTATATTTAGCATGCGCAAACAACATTTTTTCAAGAGTTTGTAAGTCAGCCAAAGGCAGATGTCTTTCACACAGATAACAAAACAGCTCTCTGACCTCATGTTGATCCTTTCTTCTATTTCTCCAGCTCCCCAATTTCAAGGCTTTGCTTAAAGTATGAAAATACTAGGTTTCTTCATCCAAATGACATGATTTGTTTCATAAAGATGAACAAATTTATTTTTTTTCCATTTCCAAAGAACAGTTGATCTGTTTTAGCTGAAATTTAAAAGTTATGTTCAATGTTCAGCCAAAAATGTCACTGTCTATTCAACCAACAGCATAATAGGGAGGATAACCACACTGTAAGTTTAACTTGCAAATGTAAATTCCAATGTAAATTTTTAAGAACATTTAAAGAGCTTCAATAGGAATTGTCCCTAATACATCCTAGTTCTTACAAAATAAGTTTCCAAAAGTTGCAAAAGAGGAATGTAAATGCTGTCCCCAGTTTATGTAGATTGAGGATCTGGCTCAATCCACTTTAAAGTGGTGCATGATAAAATTTCAAAGCAATATGTGATGTTTCAATAAAATGAATGCCTGAAGTCTCTTATTGATCCTGCTTTGACTTATGAACTTTCTTTTCAAAACCAACATTCATATCTGTATGTGGTTTATAAAGTATATTAAATATATATTTTAGTCAAACAAACATTTTACAGGCAAATGAATAAACTTAAATTCATATATCCTCAATTATACCTGTGCCAATAACTATTTTGAACAAACTTCTTCATGACAGCTTCTTATTTAGATAACAGTCTTATTTAGATAACAGTCACTAGTGAAGAGTAAACAAACATTCTAACAAACACTAAACAATACTGTAACTCCAAATTGATTTTTCAGTTACTCAGCTGTTGCATCCAGGGATTTTGATTATCTCAGTTTAGAAAGCTTTGATCTATAGTGAATATTTTTTCTTCTGAGAAAAAAAAGTAAGTATCTCCTTGAGTCCTTACTAGAATTGTGAATTTGAAAGAATTAGTAGAGATGAGGAATGAGGAGAATAAGGGTCAGGACTCAAATGCAATATTGTGATGAAATGCATTTTTCTTCCTTTCTTCTCTGCTTCTCAAAATGTTAGACTATATCACTTGGGAAGAAATATCTTTTTATTATATTGATCTACATGCTGAAAAAATTGAGAATTTAACATATTTACTTCAACATATGAATTTGTACTTTACCTTGAGCATGTGCTGTATTTCCTATTCACATTAGAGATTCTTGTGATAATAACTTCTGTCGTGGTTTAATCTCAGTCGGCAATTAAGCACCACACAGCTGCTCGCTCACCCCCCCCAACCCGGTGGGATGGGGGAGAGAATTGGAAGAGCACAAGTGAGAAAAACTTGTGGGTTGAGATAAAAACAGTTTAATAATTGAAATAAAATAATAATAATAATATGATGATAATAATAATAATACACAAAGCAAGTGATGC